>NC_053453.1:54327818-54568510 GCF_015227805.2 Hirundo rustica | reverse complement strand
AAGATGGTGAACAAAGGAAAAATTACATTTTAAGATTATGTGAGAGTGAGAAAGAAGACAAGTAATTGAGAAGAAATAGAGATAAAGAATAGAAAGTAATCTACAGATAATTTATGTAAAAGAATTTTACACTGCTTATTTTATAAGATGAATTTAAGCTGCCTTGCAAATACACATGCAATTAAGTCACGTTTCTCTATTAAAGACAATCATTAAAGGATAAGAAAATTTAGTTATGATATCTGCAGAAACAGCTGTCGAAAATCAGCTGTTTCTGTTTATTTTGGTGAATCAGAGTGAGTTTGGACCATTGAATGTATGCACACCATATATATTAAATTATATAAAGAGGATGGGTGACATGACTTGCTCTTTGCCTTGATGGTTTTAGCCAGGCGCTTAAACATGCATGTTCCAAAATGCTTTTGTCTGTAAGGATGTCTGCCACTGTGGTCAGAGACCCAGAGCTGAGGTTTGGACTGGTGTCCAGCAGGACCCAGAGCAGTGGCAGGGGGCTGTTGAAGAGAGGCAGGAGGTCCCAGCCTGGGCTCATAGCTCAGCCCCAGCTCCATGGGCTGCAGGGCCAAGGTACCTCCGATCATCACTTTGGCCCCTCTTGCCCCTTCGAGATGCGGGTCCCCCAAATCATGCAGAGTAGCTGCTGCCACATGGCTTCAGACCCAAGACAGGGAGGTACAGTGTGGCCAACCACCCTCCCAGCCTCCTGCCCTAATCCATGCAGTAAGGAGCATCCCTTCCTGCCTCTGTCCCTCACTGTCTTCCCTTTGACATGGTGGCTGACCCTGGTCAGCAGAGAGACTGCATCACCCTCTGATGGAAACTCTGCCTCCTTCATGGTTCTGCTCCTGTGAGACAAAGGCTGCCCTGGCACTAGCAAGGATGTGCAGAGGTGTCGCAGCTGGTCACTGGTGTGTGCCCACCTGGGATAAAATCTTCATTTGCTCCAAAGTCCAGGCAAGAACCTGGCAGAGAGCAGGAAGGGGAATGCAAGCAACCATCATGGAGTGATTCAGATGTGAGCAAGGCAAGCCCAGGGGCACAGACATTAGCTCAGGGGTGATGAAGAAATGTCACCATCCCTTTCCAGATCACTGTGTTTCATGGGTGGGCAAATGCTGCAAATGCCAAGTGTGGAACTCCTGCCTCATCTTCTCCTCCATCTTGCACTTTCACCACACTGTGATGCGTAGCCTGAGTTGTGCAATTCATCACTGAGCTGGAACCACCCCGTGGGCTCACAGAAAGCTGCACCTAGCAGAGTGTAATGGAGCATACCAGTATTTTTAAATTAGTGAAGAGGAATGACACAAGAATCAGCCTGAGAGCCTAGCCCCAGTTAACATTGCAGCTGCATCCAGCTGCAGTGAGGAGCAGAGAGAGTTTATGGGTGCACCTCCAGGAGTGGGCAGGTAGGCTGGCTACCCTTTTAAAGCAGAGATGGAGCTCTTTTTTCCAGACTGATTAGAGAGTGGTTCTACCCATTTCAGATGAGGGGCAGAAAATGTTTTGCTTTTGGGTTCAACTGTCTTGTTACTCTTCTGTAACTTTTCAGATAAAGCATTTTTCATGATTTTCAGTTCTGTGCTGACATGGCTGGTGCACTCATTGGTACCGAGCTTCCTGGAGGCCTGAACAGCTTCATCAGGTCTCCGTGTCCCACGACAGCTTCCAGAGAGGGAGTTTCCAACTGCTGCCTAAATTGTCGGTCTCTCTGTTGTTCTGGGTTAAGTTGCAGATACGTCAAGTGATGCGTGTGGGTTTTCCCCAGCCATGTGACAATGAATAAACCCTGCCTGTGGGATTCAGATCATGCAGATGCTGTGTGATCTGAGCAAGGATGTAGGGGTTGATGCGTAGGCTGGAAGCATGTGGAAGAACCTACAAACTGGTGTCCTCCCTGTCAGGCAGGGAGGCTGGTACTGGTTAAAACACAATGTTTGTTTTCTCCAGAAGTGGTTTTCTCTGTCATACTACCCATGCCCTGAAATTTGATTAAGGAGACATGCAGTGATTCAGGTTTCACAGCATTCACATTTGATTTCAGCACTGTGGGTCAGGCAAGAAAGATGGGTGGGTCCTCAGTAAGTCCTGCAGGATTCAGATCTAACAAGAAAATGACAAGGAAGGCAGGGAAATTATCTTAACTGTGGGGTTTAAAGATTCCCTGGTGATTTTTGGCAGCTGTACTCAATTGTGCCCTGTAGTAACAGACACGCTTCTGAGCGTGGTGTGGAAACAGTGCTGCTGCCTGGTTGTGATGAGCACTCGTTGCTGTGGAGGGTCAAGTGCTATTTGGCTGTGGGAAAGGTGCTTTGGGAGGCAGGGGACATCCGCCTTCTCAGAGGCAGAGGATGTGATACAGTACCACAGAGTGGCTTCCTGCCATTGGACCCAAGTTGTAGCTATTACTGCAGATAATTACAGGTGTTTTAAGTTCGTCAGTGTGCTTTTTCCAGAACTGTGTGTCTTAGCACATTTCAAAAGAAGCAAGAGACCCACAATAAGCATGTTAATTAGCAAGCAGCAGTGATGAGAGACACCAAAGAGATGCTGGAGGAAAAGATGCTGGAGGAAAAGAAATGTCACAAATGGTTCACAGGATCGTACATTTCAGCTCTGAGACAGATTCAGACCCTGCAGTCAGACTTCTGGCTGAGTGGGGGGGCATTTCCAGCCTTTGAAGCCACATCTTCTGCTGACACCTTTGTGTGGTGAAGATGAGCCCACACTGCAACCCCTGATATGCATAATGGGATGCAGAGGGAATAGCACAGGTGACTGCTGTGACAGAGTGAGCAGTGACAGCCTGCAAGCCCTGGGGTGGGCAGGCACCGGCTGGGGACGAGGCACTCGGGATATGGCTGTGGCTCTGGGTGCTGCTGGCTGCCCTTTGTCACTCTTGCTTTGAGCAGCAATGCCCTTGGTCAAGCCAGGTCAGGCTTGCAAAGCAGGTCCCAGTTGGAAACCTGATTCCTTGGAATGCCAGGAGGCTGCTAGGACGGCTCCTGGCTGGAGGAAGTGGCATCGCACTTCAGAAATGAACCATAGAATCTTCTCTTTCAAATTCCTATAAACCACTTAAAATCTATTCTCTTTTGCCTTTTTTCCTGGGCTCTCTCCCAAGTGATTTATCAGAATTTCCATGAAAATTAACTCACAGCATAACGGAAACAGAATTAAAAAATACATCCCATCCTTCTTCTTGATGACCGAAGCTTTTTTAAGGTGAGGGTGTCATGATGGATGAGTGGGGAAGTTAATTTCCATTTTAATTTCAAACTTCAACAGAGTGGGTCACTGGCTTCATTTTTTGAGCGAGGCAGTGTGCTGAAAGATGTGACCTCTAGGCTTGTCTGCATTAAAAGTGCATTACATCAACTTCAAATCTCTTCACATTACATTTAAACTCTAGGTGTGCCTACTGGGTAGATTTTCAAAGGCTACTGTTAGCCCAGCAAAGACAGTCTGTCTTGGGGAGCTGCCCCTGTTGCCAAAGATGAAAGAAGCTGTACAAAATTCTGTTTAAAATAGTAGAAATCAAGGCCATGGCTTCAACTGAGTGAAGGAGGATCCTTCTTAGTGTGTCTTTTCACTGGGCTGAATACTGGAGAGGTAGAGGGGATTGTTTGGATCAAACTGAAGTAGAAAGTTTTGCATATATTTTTCTCAAAATAAAAAAGCGAAAACCCAAAAATAAAGGCATTTCAGGTCATCCTGAGGCCTTTTTGCTCAAGCCAAGAGAAAACATTGTTTTCTGAATTGTCTGCAATTTTTTTTTTTTTTTTTAATAGCCAACAATTGAAACCCACTGTTTTGGAATCCATGGATTGGAATGATGTTTGAAAGTCTGAAGTCAGTCAGAAAATTTTTGATGTGATTTAGGCGTTTCCAAAATGGAACATTTCATTTTGCACATGTCGAAGTGACATTGCATGGCATTTTCAAAATTCCTCCTTCTCTTCACAACTTTTTTTTCCCCAGCCAAAATAATTTGTTGATTTTGACCCAGTTTTGCAAGTAGTTCCATTTGGTGCCTGCCAAAACATTTTCCAGATGATCTAGTTGTGCTGGGGTGAGAGGCCAGGAGGAGACATGGAATGCAGCAAGGGCTGTGTGAGGAAGGAACAGAGGGTAGAGGTGGGAATGGTTGAGCAGGGGCACAGCTGGTTCTGGCCACTGCCCTCATTGTAGATGCTTAAATTCAGATAATTGAAGCGGAACAAAGACTCCACAACCAAAGGTCAGGAAGTAGGTATGGTTTACTTGGGGGGATAGCTCAGTCAAAGATGTTCACCCAGAACAGAGCAGGCCCTCTGTTTAAATACACCTAAACTCATAAATATTTATGAAAGTTTCAACATTGCCTATACATATTCAGAACCTATCCCCGCCTACTCTCACTTCGTATGTTAATCAGCTTTTTGTCGGTCTGAGGTCTGTGCCTGAGCATTGTCTCCTGGTGATCTTGGACGGGGGGTTGCTGGATGAAGTAAAATAGTCTTCCTCAGGTGTCTGCTGGATGAACCCAGTCTTTGCGCAGACTCTCTTGGTCTCTTGCTGTCCTCTAAGGCTCCTGGGCATAGTCTAAACTACAAATCCATTTTTTTTCCAGTTATTTGAGCACTGGTTTCTGCTTAAATTTTTTTATTAAAAATTAGTGTTCACAGAGAAAGAGAAAAAGGCAGGGGGTGGCAAAAGGAAAGATGAAAACAAAGCACACTCTAAACTAGTGTTTTTTTCTTTTGAGATTTGGAACTGAGAGGTAAGAGAAATCTTTCTTTAATTTGTCACAGGGGGTTGTTCCTTACATGCAGGTTTCTTTCTCTAATGGCAGCACCCCAATTCTTCTTTTTTGCACTGCTTTTAATACTTCAAAATCTTACTTTTAATACTTCAAAATCTTTTCTACACTGAGGACAACCCCTTTTCAGATGTCTTCCTTTTACAATAAAAACATATGGGTCTTTGATCTTGGTCTTTTGTTCTTACTCTGCTCTGGCTGTTTCCATTCTTGAACATCTTTTGTTGATTTCTCCCCCCTATCCTGTTGAGGTGTCCTACTTCTAACAGCTCAATTCTCTTCTCTTATAGCTGCTACTATAACTTTGGCGGTTGCATTTACTTTCTCCTCTTCTCTTCTAACATAGACCTTTTGAGCCCTTCTTAGTAGTTCATTCAACTCTTGTTCCTGCCAGTTTTCAACCTTTTGTAGTTTTTCTGGATGTCTGGCCAGGCACATGTGATAAAGTTAACTTTTAATAGTGTTTGCTGTCTCTTGAGTCTATGCCATAGTATTGCCTTATATTCCTTCTGAGTCTTTCAACCCGTTCTGTGGGGATTTCCTCTTTCTGCTGTCATACGCTAAAAGCTTTCGTGGAGCCACTTGAAATCTTTTCACTTCTTTTTTCTCCCTTTGGGGATTCCCTACTTGCTCCTTGTCCCATCCCAACAGCCTATCACAGGCCCTCCCAACAAGGCTTGCCTTCCCAATCAGCCAACCACAGGCCCTTCTAACAAGGCCTGCCTCCTTAACAGCCAACCACAGGTCTTCTTGACAAAGCCCACCTCCCCAACAGCCAACCACAGGTCCTCTAGACAAAGCCTGCCTTCCTAGTTGGCCAACTACAGGCTTGTTGAGTATCGCTTTGCAGGGGCGCAAGAACACCCCCTGGTATCTCAGCCGTCCATCAATGATCAACGTAGATAGAGAAGAGACGGGTTCTTGTATGGAAATCTGAGCATCCTTTATTACAACATAACTCGAATGGTGACCAGGGACAAGAACAAAGGCAGGGTGGTAGATTTTATAGGGTAGAACAAGGGTGGAGTTTCGAGTAAGGGTCCTATAGCGAGAGGAGCAAGGGCTGCAAAGGGGTGGGTTGAAGGAAGGTAACCAATAGGAATAACTGAGGCGAGGACATTGCAGTATAACTTTAACCAATGATAACAAAAGAAGGAGGGAATATTCCAGGTTGATACCTTATTTGTAACTTGGGGGTGGAGTGCTTTTTCTTGGGCTTGCAGGGGCACGCCCCACACTGGCCCTCTTAACATGGCCCGCCTTCCCATTCAGCCAACCACAGGCCTTCCTGACAAGGCCTGCCTCCCCAACAGCCAACCACAGGTCTTCTCGACAAAGCCCACCTTCCTAATTGGCCAACCACAGGCCCTCCCAACAAGGCCCGCCTTCCCAATAGGAAGGAAGGGCAGAGGAAGGAAGGGAGGAAGGGAGGAAGGGAGAGGGAAAGAAAAAAAGGAAAAGAAAAAATGAAACTTACCTTCTTCTCAGAAAGCAAAAGCAAATAAATAACCTACCTGCGATCCAGGGACTCTTGTACCACCAGGTTGGCTCTGCTGCCTTTTTTTTTCTGTTGCTGCGTTCCAGCACCCTGGTGCCTTCTGGCGTACTAGCGCAAGCAGCTGCCAAAAGCCATCCATGCGGTCCCCCCGGTGCCGCAGCTTTATGCCGGCGAATACCACAGGGAAGCCGGCACTGTCCAGCGCAGCACAGGGCTTTCCAGCACAGCACCTGCCAGCTGTCAAAAGCTGCTCACGCAGTCTCCCGTGATGACATGGCTGTATGCAGGCGAATCGCAGAGAAGCTGCTGCGTTCCAGCACCCCAGCGCCTTCCAGCATACTAGCACCGGCGGCTGTCGAAAATCGCTCGTGTGGGCTCCTGCCGCAATTTCCATGACTCCTGCACAACCAAGCTCACCCCTGACCCTCAGCAGCGCCACGTGCAAGCTGCATTCAGCGCCAGCACTGCCACCATTGTGTCGGCAAGCACTGGAAGTTATTGTGTCAGGTCCCCACCGGCCACTACTTAGGTGGATCCCTGCAGCCCCCTGGTCCAGCAATCTCACACAACTGTGTCCCCCCTGCTGGGCACTACTGCACTCTGTGCTTCCCAGTCTCCGCAGCACCTAGCAGCAGTCTCTTGCTGCCTGCGGCCCTCTCACCACCTTCAGTCCCGGCCACCTGGCGGTTCCTGCCACTGCCTCTGCTTTAAACAACTCCTTTTTCACTTGCGTCCCGCTGTCCACGGTTCTCCTGCTTCTCTCTTACTCCACATCCTTCCTTTTGCAGCGCCCAACTTTCCTCTTACTTCGCATACCACCCTGTATCAGCTCAACAGTCCAGTATCCTTAAGTTCCAATGGACCAGGTAGAGGTCCCGTGCACTACCGCCTGGAGCTGGGGTTAGTGCACCCAGATTACGGGCTAGTAATCCGGGCAAAACGATTATGAGAATACTACTCACCTCCCCCCTCTTCTTTTTCATTATTCAGTCCTCCGCTGTCCCCGGGGTTTTGACATGCAATCAATGATGGTCCCAGATGTCGACTGAGCTGCCGAACTCAGCAGGGTATGCTTCCCTTTCAAAATCTCCTAAGGCTATGGAGACGAGGTGTTTATCCCGGACGAACCCCATTCGTGAGAAACGACACTCACTTTTAAAATTTCAAAGGTTTATTAAACCATCACAAAATACAACAAAAGACTGAATAAGGAAAAAGGCAGCGTGCTGAGAGCACATGACTTGCCTCTCATGTGCTCGTCTACAAAATGGCTGCACCGCCTTTTATACCCCTGGGGTTGCATCAGGCAACCCTGGCCCGTCCCGAAGTCGGTCAGTCAACTCTTCTTAGCCATCCATTGGTGGAGACTACTTTCTTGCAACTTGATTGGAGGTCAGGTGGTGTCATGCTGCACCCCCCTAGCAACACGCCTTCCTCATCACACGCCTTCTCTCCACATGTCCCAGGCAACCCAGGCTGTCCGGTTACAACAGCACAGAGGCGGGGAAAGGAGACTATGTGCCAAACAGAGGACATCTAAACAAACCACAATAACATAACTATACATCAATAAATCTTCTCTTAACATACATACAATATTCATTCCTTAATTGCAAGAGCCAATCATCCCAGTACTCATCTATAATAATCAGAATCCTCTCCCAAACCCGAATAGCAGCTTTTGTCTGAGGCTCATGTGGCCATCACCATGGACTGTCCAGATGAGAAAGGTGTGCGACAGCTACCATTTCCCCTCCTCTCCTTCCTGATGGAACTGGGGCTCATTTGACCCCTTCAGTACACTGGTTCAGAGAAATATCCTCTTGAGAACTATTTATTTATTTATTTATTTATTTATTTATTTATTTATTTATTTATACCTAACCCTGTTATCTGATTCACTGAAGGTACAGAAAATCATCAGTATCAAGATGATGGAAGGGATTAGGGGACCTGGCTGTTGACAGATTGCAGGAAAAACCTGCCAGAGACAAGTGGCCATTTGATTTGAAACCACACATTTCAGACCATACTGGTCCAGCATGTAGGGAATCCTTGCCAGGATGTTGATGCTGTCTAGATGCTGAACTGCAAGTATCTTCTGTTCACCTAAAACTGCTGGACCTCACTGACATATTTCTTCCCTCACTATAGATATTTGCTAGAAATAGTCATATTAAAACTGAAGGGGTTTTTTTTTTTGGAAAAGAGTAATAATCAAACCCTCAACAATGCAAGAGATTACAGTTTAAGAGGGTCCTTACAAAAGTGACTGAATTTAGGGAGTCCTAATACTTTCCTCTGCCAGCCACTCATTCAAACACAGCCTTGGACCTTAGTAACTGGAAGTGGTTCCTGCTTGATGGATTTTTTAATTGAGCAACATAAATAGAGGTGGAATGGAGAGGGTCCTTGACACAATGGCCAGATGCCAAATTCACAGCCCCCCAGTATAATTTTCAATGGAATTGGATGGCTCAAATGCATTATGAACAGCACCTTTTTCACTTGGTCTAAGCATTTTCCTCCGAAGTCCTCTCTATTGGTGAGTAGCTTGCCTTCTCACTATCACAGCTGTAGCTTTTTTTGTGGTTAAGTGGAAGATTTCACTCTTGTGGGCTGCCAATTAGATGGCTTTCAGTACCAGCTGGAGTCAGAGGGATGATTAAAATAAAGTGCAGACTTTTGTCCGGTCCTTTGCAAAATGAACTGTCAACCATTTCAGAGGAGAATACTTATCTCGCCTACTGCAGTCCAAAAGATGAACACAATAACTTTCAAAATGTTAGAAATATCTATTGATTTACCACAATTCTTGTTTCCCATTTAAAGAGACAACTTGCCTTTTATTTGTATGAACCGTGTCATTTTATTTCAGTGTTTTGTCTGTCTCCTGGACCCCTATTTACAGCGTTAGTACAAACTAGTGACCCATTTTAGCCTAGCTCTTACAAAATGAACATTTCTTTTCCTGCTGCTTGGCATAACTGAACCATTTTCTTTCCTCAGAAATGTAATAATATTTTTAATAGGAGCCTGACACTCAGGTATCAGAAGACCTTCTAAATTCTAATCAGACAGAAACCCACGCTACTCATAATTTATGGTCATTTGCAAGTACCTTCTCAAAGAGCAGTTGTCGGACTGCTCATGTCCTGGTCATATTAGGGTCTGGCAAACTTTAATTGCAGTTTGGGTTTTTTGCTTTGTTTTGGGGTTTTTTGACTCTGGAGAACCTTAAAGCTCCTTCCGGACATACACAGATGTCACATTTTATGCCAGATGTGAATTTCCTAAAGTAAATCTTGCTGTGTATAGAGAGGACTAACGTAAATCTTTTGAAGTCAGTAGCAAAATCTGCTATTGACTCTGGATCACATATCTATGGGCTGTAAAGTTATTTGCAAGTTCTTTGGGATAAGAAGACCATAGAGATACAGAACATCCCTGCAGGCTGGTACAAGTGTCTGCGATTTATTTGAGATAGAAGTCAGCCTGCAGTCTTCAATGGGAGATATATTTCAGAATAAATATGTATAGTAAATGTATTTTCCCATGATTTTTGGAGGGCAAAAATTCTTCTATTCCTGCATTGATATGAATCAGCTGGGGGATGGGTCTCTCTCTTCAGTTTCAACAATGGCAAAAAATACACAGCAAAGTGCTGAATGACAGCCAACCTCCTCCAAAGACAAGTTTCGACTTAGATGGTTTATCCCTGAAAAAAATCCTCAGTTTCAGTGGATGGGCATGAAAACATTAAAAAAAACCCACCTTCTTTGGAAAGTTCCTGACTAGGAATTTTGTTGCAGAGAATTCTAAGCACAGGCTGATACTGAGAAGGAGACTGGGAGGTATTTGGCTCCCACCAGGCATTGTTTCTTAGTTTGATTAAGCTCTTAATCTTGTGTTTCCTCTGTGAGTAGCAAGCTCCAGAAAACTGCCTTATTCAGATGCCTAAAGGGAAATAAGATCCAACTTCAAACAAACAACAATCACTGCTCCATTTTTGATCATAATCTGGTGGGGGGGGGGAATGTATCATGAAGCATTGTGGCTCAATACCTCAAAAAAATCAAGTTAGGGAGTCAGAATTTAAGAATCTGTCAAAGCTAATCACTTCAAATAGTGCTGCAATAGAAGACTGGACTCACCACAAAAAACATTTGCAGCACGAGATAAAGAGATTACATGCTGAATGGTCTGATTTGAATAGGAAAGATGGTATTCTTGAAGCCCTGAGTTCCTATGATGCAGCATGACAGCTTTGGACTGAAATGGTAAAGCTAAACTAGAACTGTGCACTGAAAATGACAGAGCAATCAATCTCTGGGATGAAAGCAGAATTCCTACTTCAAAACCTTTTTTTGTTGTTGTTGAATTGCAATTATTAGTATTTAAAACAGCAGCAAATAGTCACTGAATCCAAGAGGCATTGTGCTAGGCTTTATTCTGTACTTTATAGTGAAGAACTGGCGCTCCAAGGACTATAAATGTGTGGACAGAAAAAACAGGAATATGGATGGAGGGGATACAGAGAAGGAATGACCTGCTGAATGCTTAATATCTAATCAGCATCACAGCCAAAAATACAAAACAGGATTGTAATCTGCTGCCTGCTTCAGCCAAAACTTCCCAAAGCCTTCCCTAAGAATTCACTTTACACGAAAAGAATCTCATCTCAATGAGACTTTATCCTGGCGGGAATAGGGAAGCAAATGACAGCAGCTGTGAAAAGGTAAATTCCATGGGTTAATCATCTGTTTTGTATTCACCTCTGAAATGAAAAGCCTTTGGAATGAAGCCTTTGGAAAGAGACATTCCTAAGGGAATAGGAAGTGAGTCCAGGTCTGCTGAGGATACATATGAGTACCTTTATAGGGAATTAAAAAAACTGTTCAGGTGCTCAGACATCTAAAGAATAGTGGGTATCACCTGCAGTAAAACTCAGGCTGGCAGACTGCATTCAAACCTAGTCAAGCTATGTTCAGGAAAAGTGAATCCAACAGGCAGAGAAAGGAGTTTCCTGGGAGATGTTGTCATACAGGGAGAGACCACAACCACCTATCTCTAGAGTCTGGTTTCAGCTAAACACAGAAGGAAAATATCAGGTTGGGAGAGCAGTTGTTCCAGACACAGGACAATGATAAAAGGGGTAAATGAGCAAAAGTATTCCACAAATGCATTTAAGCTTTGAGCAGCCTCTGCTGAGAAGACTAGTGAGGCAATAACTAGCAATGCTTTTAAAGTGGAGCTTGTGAACTGGGTATTGCAATGCACTTTGCTATGGAAAAGGGAATATAGTTAATGTAGTGGTTTCAAGTTCGCCAATTTCTGTTTCCCGAATTATGTGTAGTGGTTTGAGTGTCTACTAGAATTATTTACTCTTTTTCTGCTGTGAGATAGGATTAGGGGGAAAGCAAAGCAGGCTCAAAACTTAAAAGAGTATAAAGATAGATACACTAATAAAACTACAAGAGAGAAAAATTAATAAGAATTTGAATAAATCCTTCAAAACTCTTCCCCTCCCCCACAAGTTTTCTTTCTCTTCTCATGGACAACCTATACAGACAAAACTTGGAACCCTTGGTCAGTTTAGTACCTATGAAACAATTTTTCATTAGTTCTTTTAGAGGGAGAAATCTCTTTTAATATGTTATGGTAACTTCCTCACTAGAAAGAACAGTTCTCTTGTGGCTTTTTAATTCTCACAAAAGCAGCTGCTTGGAAATTTGCATCTGTGAAGTCCTTCCCATCTTAAGCAGCCTTCCCACAGCTGCATATGGTTTATGGGTTCATGGGATACCATTTCAAAGATGAACAGTTCTAAAAGCAAAGATTGTCTTCATTTTTAAGAACAGAGACCTTTTGTCTTTCTAGGGGTAGATTTTCATTTTCATTTCATCTCCCTCTCTCTCTGTTCAAGCTTTTCATAAGGTCATAGCTATTTCAGTATTTACTTAGTCCACCAAAAATACCTTTGCTCAGATCTACAATTTGAATACGCTCATCTTCCGAATACATATTTTCCACGATTTAAAGGGATATTCTAGTATATTATAGTTCATTGCCATGGCTCGCAAAAGACTTTCAGCCTAAAACTAAGGCATATTCCCATTCTCTTTTATCTAAGATGTAACTCTTCCTTCACTGACTTTGATGTCTTCATATTGTCGATGTACATGTCTTTACTCTGTCTTCTCTTTCACCCAGAGAGGATTTAATGTTTTGCAAGTTTCATCTGTCAAGGAAAGAGTTACCATTTTCCCAAGTCTGCAGAGGGCACAGTGGTTCCTCCCTGGGCAGTGGTCGAAGGGGGTTCAGTGATTCAGTGGGTGGCTGCAGCGCACTGTGGGGGGCACAGTTAGGATCTCACAGCAGCCTGCTGGGGCTTCCCCACCCGTTCTGAAAGAAACGGGCAAGAGGACCTGCTCCTCTTTAACACCTTTATTAAGAACAGCTGCTTTAAGGGGGAACTCGGGGGGTGGCACATGCCACTGCTGCTCCCTCTGGACACCCCTGAAAAAGAAGTGCAAGTCAAGTCTGCTGCACACACTGCAGAATCAGGATTCCTGCCTCATGGGGGTTCCCAGGAACTCGTGTTGTCTCGTACAATCCAGGGGTGTCTCTTTCTCTTAGCACCTTTTAGGTTATGGTGAGGAGATAAAAATTGCTCAGGGGTAGCCAGAGGTTCTGTCTATATAAGAATGTCTTTTCCAAGTTGAGATCTTGAGTTGGCTCATTGTTTTAGGGGCTTTCTGGTGCTAATTGGACTTCTGCTTGAAGCTAAGCAATATGGGAGTCTCTTGATTTCCCTATTTGGCAGTGTCAGTAATTCAAGGAGCAGGCGGTGTCAGTAGTTTGACGGACAGGCGGGGAGCAGACAGTGACGAGCAGGCAGGGTGTAAGGGGGATTCGGGATTTTGGGAGGAATATATATAACTTTGGAATACAAGAGTCTGGGATTTAAGGGTACAGGGTCAGCATGAAGAGTTTGGAATAGGGGTTAAGTAACAGCATAACATTTTAGCAATACAATAAACAGTATAACCTTCTTAACAATACAACAATCAACGTAACTTGGAGTCTTCGGGTTCTTATTCATTTCAGTTCCTCTGCCCAACAGCCATTGGGGAGGATTGGCCAGGCCCCACCAGGCCTCAGGGCCGTGATGGAGGGGTGGCTTAGTGGCACAATGTCAGCAGCCGCTGGGGCCTGATCTGGTCAGGAATAGGGCCCTCTCTCCTCCTCTCCCCCTGCCCGGCAGTCACCAGACCCGGCCCAAACCCAGGGCCCAGAGGGCTCCCCAGGAAAGGGCCCGGCCCCCGCGGCAAGGAGGGAGCTGGGTGACCTCAGGGCGGAAGGATAAAATAGCTTCTTGGGATTTTCTCCAATTTTTAACCTGTGTTTTCACAGAGGCATATCGTCTTTCTAGTGGCTACACTAGATGTCAAAATTCAAACCTAGTCACTGATTGGTTTTCACTGTAACTTACTTGGAAAAATCACTTCCTTGCAAAACCAGCGCTGGTTATTTGTCCTCCCAGGTCTTTCTTCTAAGAAGATGCTGCTATCCTTCATATGATACTTCTCTAGAAAAAAAAGCAATGGGTTTTTAAAAGAGCTTTGTATTCCACAGAAATATTGTAAAGTCTCTTTGCTATTACAACATCGTGGCATATTTTATAAAAGTGGGAATATCTGATAACTTCTTGAAGAGGCTCTTGTGATTACTGAGTCATTTAGTCTTTATTATATTTCAGCTGGCCATTTAACATTTTTAAGAATTATACTTCTAAAACATGAAATCTTTTGAGCAACACTCTCCCCACCCCAAGTTCCCCAAAAATTTAGGAAACTGGAAGAACAAAGCTTCTCACCTGAAAAGCAAGGTGGTGAACCGTAGTTATCCTGAAGTTCATAACAGACATATTTACAGCAATCTTTTGATCCACACATCTCAAGATGACTCATTTTTGAGAAAGTTTAGAGCCTGTCTTTAAAGGATGTCTTCACTACCACATACACCCATATCTGCAGCCTCTGGGGAAAAAAAAAAATAATTATAATACATTGTGTTGGTATTGATATATTAATCACACATATGTGATGATTATTCTCAATAATGCAGCTTAACAATATAATACAGCATTAAGGTAGAGGTCTGATTATATGTCATTCAGCAAAAGTTGAGCTACTATATTTAGTTGCTGACTAATCTGGAAGAGCGCTTATCCATCTTCCTGAAGAATTTCTGCAGTTCCTCTTCCTGTGGGATCTGGAGACTTCACACCAGCTAGGCTTTTCACTCCCAGGGTTTCTGCAAGACTGGAACATACTGACCTCCCCATTCCACACCTGCCCGCTGGTGCTCCCTCCCTCTGCTTGCCATAGTGTCTTGCATGTACTCCTGCATGTACTCCTGCTGGCTCTCCCAGGGGTGGCAAAGACCTGGCATCACCTGGACAGGGGTGAACTGATGGATGTCCCAAGAAAACTGCATCTGTGATGACTGAGATCTGGTGTCTGTGGTGCAGCATCACCCAGACGTACACTTGCACCTTAAAAATGGGTTTGACCTAACTGAACCTGATTCTTAGTTAAATATGGGCACTGTATTTTTGCGTATGGTGCATATAGGAAGGGAGGAGTAGAGAGATCTTGAAAGGTGCAAATGCTCCCCTTCAAGTTCCCCTTAAAGGTGCCCCAGTGTATTTCCAGTACAGGGCACTGGGTTTATCTGCAAGGTATCTCTCAGGAAGCATCCTTACCTAGGACACATGGGCTCTTCACATCTGCCGTGCTGCTGAGACATGTTGGCTGGGAGCTAGAAGAAAACATTGCTCACATCTAAGATGAGGAGCCATGGTTACAAAGTCCACAGGGACAGCAGAAGTCAACTCAGCAGGGACTTTCCCAGATTGAAAAAGATCTATGTCCTGGACAGACCTGGGGATTTGTAGCAAAAGCCTTTCTAGGAGCTTCTGAACTGAGCATGCAGACAGACCCACCAGTGGCAAAAGCTGGAGGAGGCATCAAAGGGCTGACAGAGAGATGGGCAAGGAGAAGCTGCGAGAGTAAATCTGGACCGAGAGAGCTAGGAATCACCCATCATCCAGCCCAGAGCTACAGCAACATGAAAAGACAAGGCAATCAATCTTTCTAACTTACTTGGCTACATGACCAAGGAACATTAAGCACTGTATCACAAGGCTGCTGTACTTGGAAAGGTATTTCATGTCCACAGTGTACTGAACCAGGGCGTCCTAAGCAAGGCTGGGTGGGAGGTTATTGGTTGATTCTCACAGAGACAGCAAACTCCTCAGCATAGAAAGAAAGGACCACACATAAAGATCGCACACGTGAGCTGTGCAATTCTTTCACTCATTTAAGCAGACCTCAGGATCTAAGCAATGAAGCACATTTGAATGTCTCTGTCAAGAACATGATCCCACACAGTACAAAGACAGCATGGTGCACACGAGGTTAGAGATAGCTGAGTCAGAGGACACGGGAACTCAATCTCATTTCAGCACAGGGACCTGTCTATCCCTGCTTTATAACAGGTGGACAAACAAATCACAGGATCATATTTGATTGCCCCCTCAGAAATGTCAGGTCATCATTGCAAGGGCAGCTGGCTGAAATGAATGTGTTTTTAAAATCACTGCATTTAGCTGTGACTAAAGCTACCAAACAAGAAAGTTTAATCTATTATTGTTATTCATGGGCTTGAGGTGTTTTGTGGCTTTTTTCTTTTTATTTTCCTTTTAATTTTTTTCTTTTAAATTGTTTCTCTGGAAAAAAAGTGGTTTTTCTTTCCCCCTTGCTGCTTGGCAGTCTAATTTGCAACTAGTTACACCCTGAAGAATAAATAAGGTATTTATTTTTGCAAATCAAGAGAACAACTTGGCCACATTCTTAAATATCTTAGTATAGTAGAATAACCATTGACTTTTTTTTTAATAGTTACATTTTTTAAATTCCTAATCTATGTAAATACTATTAGGAAACAGCTTAGAATCCATAAAACTAGCATTTAAACTGATATTATAAGCTAAGTCAAACAACATTACATGTGCTGGACAGAAGTCACTTATCAAAATACTTTACATTAAAACATATGATTTGTTACCCAAAGAAAATATGTTAATGGAAGTTATTTTCCTTTTGGTGTTCATCAGGTCTGTAGAACTAGTAGATGTCATCCTAATTTTGTAGAGAACAGACTTCTCCTTTTCATTGTCTATTCAGCTTCTTAGCTTTGGGTGGGTTAACTGTTGGACTGATGTAAACTGGAAACAAAAGTAGAGAAAATGTTATTCAGCTGCAAAAGGGATCTCAGTTGTTGACATGATCCACCACTTCAGTAAAGTCTCACTCTTGGCAAATAGCCGGTTCAGCCAGCTTTTAAATTTACAGCAATTAATCTCTCCTGACAACTGTTAATTTTAAACCTCAGTCCTTCACCTTTCTTATGCTCCAGAGGAAGCAGTGTGGATCCTTAAGGCTAAGAGAAGCCTCTACAGCCTGTCCCATCCGTGTCCCCCTGCTCTCCCCAGTCTGTGAAGGCAGCTGGATAGGGTATAGCCAGGCATAGCAGGCACCTCTTCCTTGGGGAGAGAGAAGGGGCAAAAAGCAGAAGATGCTACAGGTGGATGCTGTAGGAGAAGAGGAGATGGCTACCCAGGTGGCCCCCAGTGAGTTAGATACCTAAGCAATTAATTGGGAGAATTAGGGTTTGCAGTTAGTTTCCTTGTAGACTAAGACAGTGCCTAAACTAGCCAATACACATCTGAAAAGAGAGTTATGGCTACATCCCATCTTTCCCAGGTGCTTTGCTGACTGAGTTGCTGGGTAAATACTGCAAAAGATCAAGGTGCTTGAATACCACTGCAAGAAGCAGACAGGGACTGACTGTCTTTTAAGGCATGTACATAACCATGACTTTTTTTTTTTTGGAAGGAACTTATATTCTTCCCATATGGGTGTTTTTTAATGCAGCCGCAAAATAACAACCTTCAGTTAGTTGGGAGTGAAAGTACAGAAGAATGAGCAAAGCTGTAAAGAGCCAAATTCTCCAGAGAAATAAGTAGCAGTTAGGTGTTCCTAATCAAAGGCTATTTCATGCCTTTATAGGATTATTAAACTCCTAAAGGAGCAAGTTAGACTCTGTATCTAAGAAATCTGCTCTAGAAAGTCTTGGATGGAAGTTACATGCCGCTTCACCATCAAGTCACAAATTCTGGGGGAGCATTGATTAGCAGCTGCTGAGGACACCATCTCAAAACCAGTTCCCATAGATTTGGAAGGTGCATGAAACTCCTGTGGTTGCTAGGCAGAGTGCCCAGGGATTACTCCAAGGCTCACACCAAACAATCAACACTCTGGGCCAGAGAAAGAGCCAGAAAAGCATCCCTGGCAGAAGATGTAAGCAGTCAGTGCCTGAGGGTACAATACTGAAGGGCTGTATAGGGCTGAGGAAGCCAAGTCTGGTGAAGACTACACTATTCTCCCTGAAGGGTGAAGCTAAATGTCCATAGAAGAACACACAGATTTTGCCTCAGTAGCAGCTGGTTTATCTGTTCCAGCAGAGGCTGGGAGTAAGCTAACATATGTGTAGTGTGGATGTTGCCGTGACCGCACTCTGCAATGAGTGAGCTGACCCAGAATCAGATCAGCCCTGTCCTGCTCCTGGGGTGTAGAACAGACAGAGTTCATGGCCAAAGCAGCAGACTATTCCCCTGTCCAGGTATTGGAGTCTCTTGAACTGCCTCTTAATATTAAAAATTGATTTTTTCTCCCGCTGCCTCAGATGCTGCCTGGGGTCGGGGATGGGCCTTAGTGTTCCCAGCACAGGATTGTTATTAGCACTTACGCCAGTGCAGACTGGCTGAAGGGCCATCATTCCACCACCTAGGTGGTAACTGCAGCACAGTGTTGCCCTAGCCCATGATTTCCCTGCTCTTTTCCCAGACAGGCTGTATGCTAAAGCACCCTCTGCACAAAGCTGGCATGCTGCACAGTGTTTGGAAGTTGTCGAGGCCCATCTTCCCCTACATGCATGCACAGCTTTCTGAACTACCAGTACTGAACAGAGATGTGTCATACACTAGCCTCTCATATTTGTTTTCAACTGTCAAAAACCAAATCCAACTCTGAAGGCTTGCAGGAAAATCCTGGAGTCCAGATCCAAGTTTTAAATAGAAAGAGTGAAAGTCACAGATATTTATATTAACATGTATAGTTTTTTACATGTTGAAAACAAGTTAAGAAAGCCAGAATTATCAGCTATACAGCAGATTTGTACAGATTTTATCTGTATCTTACTTTCATCTGTATTCATGTTCAGACTGGTTAATATGTTTCGCAGCCATATGGAGATGCCATATTTTGGACCTGGCATAAAAAACATGGTAAAATGCCATATTTCAGTTAAAAAGAAAAGTCTTGAAATAATAATCTGATCTACTAGCAATGAATACAGACAGGAGAAATTGCACCAAGCTGGCCTTATCAGTAAGGAAGAGATGAAAACTGGAGAGAACTGGCTGATCCCTATGTCCCATTTAGGACAGTGCTCTTAGTAGCAGTTTTGAATCATGTCTAAATTCTCCCTGAGCAAGTGGAAAAGTCATTCTCCAAACTGACTCCTACCAGTGTATCCAATGGTTCCAGCTATCCATGATGTATCTCTTCCCACACATTTTTTGCTTAAAACCTTCCTTTGGAAGAATAGGGAAGTGTATTTTTTCTGGATTGCTGAGTATGCTGATGCAGAGACCACTCATGAACCAAAATCTGACAGTGGTGCCATGCTTAGACTACGGATATTGTTTATCAGAAAGGAAATCACAGCAGTCTTTCACCACTGAGCAGTTAATTACCCATAATGTGTTGAGATGCTTTGCAGTTACAGATGGGGGCAGAACTGGATTCTAGAACTAAACTGTAAGTCTTGCATCCTCACTCTAATGGTAAATAGACAATCTCTCAGTTTCTTGTGGCTAAGGTCTAGTGTAAACTGTGACTTACAAGATTAAATATCTTTTCCAGAGTGGATTTACAGGCTCTGACTTTACTCTCTTAACTCAGATGGGGATTTGCAGCTGTGTAAATGAAATGAGAATTGCATCTGTATCTGTGCCAAGAAAATGTGCTAAATATACAAACAGTCTGCAATGAATATGATTTAATCCTCAAAGCAGACACATTTTGAAGGAGTTGATTTCCTTTCCCTTCTAAAAGTCAAGGTCTTGTTGTGAGCCTGTATCTCCAGAAAAATACTGTTTATGGGGACCCCTGGCTCTTCCTTTGGCTTAAGGAGTACCATGACCCAGAACAGCTCTGGCAAGCCTCTTTCTCAAGACCCTTTTAAAGAATAGAGAAAGCTGTGTGGGATCAGAGGAGGAAATCCCTCAGTGGGCAACAGAGGGCGAAGGGATGTTGCCATTTTGGAAGAAGACTCCTAATCAAGTCTTTGCAAGCCAGTATTTCTCAGATGAATCACACAGAGGGAGGCTTAGGACAAGGTGTCTTTTGCCCAGCCTGGATTAGCTCTGTGACAAGGACGCCTGTTTCTCTGCGCTGTGACATTTTGCTTTCAAGAAGCCAGAGGCGCCAAGGCTCATTCATCCATGTGCTGGTGGCCTTTCCAGAGTCACGTTGAAGCTGGGCTTGGGGCCATTCTGGCAGCATTTCTGGCTTGGGTTAAATCTGCCTGTTTATTAAGGTAATGTCCCCTTAATTCCCAGTGTGCTGAGAGTTTCCTGTGAGTGTGCAGACAGTGTGTGTGCAGGTGCAGTGCAGCAAGATTTTGAGGAGAGAAGCAGGGAATGTTACATCCATAAGTTATATCCTTACGTGGCAGTAACTCAGTCTGGTGAGGTGGGATGAGCAGGCAGATGAGGGCACTCCTACCAAAGCAAATGGGAACCCCAGCCCACCTGGGACATATAGGGGAGCTTCTGCCATGCCTGTGTTTGCACTGAGACTGTTTAATACCAGGTGTGTGGTTTAATGAGAGCGATCTACCTTCCCTGGCAGTAGGCTGGGGCACTCACTGACTGAGCTGGGAAGACTGGGATGCAAAGCTGCGGGGAAGCAATCATTTATCATGAGCTGCCCAGACTCCGGCACGAGCAGTGGGTCCAGCTGGAGACAGCAAATCTCTATTGCTTAAAGAGAAAAAAAGAAGCAAGAAAAGAAGTTAATGCTGCTTACCCTTGACAAAGCTTTTAGCTGCAAAATGTCACATTCTTCAAAACCCAATCAGCCAGTCATGCCTTAGGCTTTAGCATCTGTAACTCTAATTGGACCAAGAAAATTAGTTGATCTGCAGCATGAAAACACAAAATATAGGAAAACAAAACAAAACAAAACAAAACAAAAACCAAAAAACCCAAACAAACAAACAAAAAAAGCACCTCACAAACTACATGCTAATCCAGTTAATATGGTGAGAGGCTCTTTAAGACATGAGTGTTCACTTCATTGCCAGTGTGGCCTCTACAGCCCCCTCCAGGTGACAAAGGCCACTCTGAACTCTGCCTCCAAAGTGCCTGAGCTCTTAAGATGCTGCCACAATGCCAAATTGCCAGATAAAGAAATGCAGTTTTAATTGCTGGTATCAGTCAGCCTTGGAGCAGTGGAAAAAGCAGCTCACCCAGATGATTAGCATTCCTGCTGCTGGAAGAGCAGGAGTCCAGCCTCATGGAGGGATGCAAATGTTGACTGACACCTTCCCCTTCCCACACTCATTGTGCTGTTACCTCCTTTCCGGGGAGAAGGCCGTGCTCTCCTTTGTCTATGTCTGACAGCACCATACATCACCTCTCTGTTTCCGGCAATATTAATCCAGTGGCACTAATAAGAATAGCTCCAGACCTCAGGGCAGGGAGGGAGCTGCCCAAGGTCTGAGTGTGGAAGCAAAGAAAATTATTCTAGGAGCCAATCAGATGGACAGTTTCTCATTTTAAGCTGTGCATTCCATATTTATTTATGTGCAATGCCTCCAAGCAATCTTCATAATGGCAGACTAGACCTGGATTTCTGATTGTGAGAGTTCCCTGCCCTGCTGTGTCCGAAGGCTGAAATGTGTTGCAGCCTACCCTGGAGGACTCCTGGGACTCTTGTTCATGAAAGGCAGGGCTGTGCATCTGCTTGGGTTATTTAGGGGTAAGAAAGGCCAGTGTTTATTGTGATGGTAACTCCTCACCAGGAGAGGACTGCCCACCACAGGACACCTCCCAGAGTCTGAGTCTGTCAAGCTTTTTGTGGAGGCCAGTGCACCTCCTAAACCAGAGCACCTGAGGCTCCCTTTGAGGAATGTCCCTTAACTGGGACAAGTCCCTTCATGTCAGAAGGAGAAGCAGCTGCCTCCTCCCAGAGTTGTTACTCAAATGTACCCCAGTTCTGCTCTCCCAGTTGGCCCATTGGTCTCCCTGCCCCTTTCTCCCTTATATGTCCTTCCCCTCGAATGTTCTCCCTTCCCTGCGCCCTCATTGGCCCTGATATGGCGCAGTCCTCTGCCCGTGTTCCACCCCTGTTCTCCCATTGGTTCTCCTTGCACATTGTCCCGCCTCTGCACCACTTTCTCCCTCACCCATTGGCTCCTATTCCCAACTCCGCCCCCTATATAAACCCTGGTCCCTCACTTGTGCCCCAGCCTTCGTCCCTGGACCCCTTCCCGTGAGGCTGGAATAAAACCTCCCTGTGGAACTCTATTATTTAAAGACCCTTCCCTTTCTTACTGCCGAAGGATTTATTACAGCTGTCCGGTGTGAGTGTTGAGTGATTGTGTTAGCATTCCTGTGGCTCCTGGTGGCTCTCCACTTGAGGACGCTTCCAGAAGGTTGTGTCACCTTTCTACCTCCACCCACCGCAACAGCTTTATACGAGCAACAAAAGCAAAGTGTCTTTCACCGCTTTCCCTGGAGATCAGTCCATAACCAGATGGATCCCAGCATTCAGAGACTGTCATGGCACTGGACAGAAGGTCTGCTCCACAAACCATGTCAAACAGTCCTCTCTTTTCCTTGATGTCTACATCCATAGGGCTTTTGTGGACTATGGTTATATCCTCTATTAATCACCCTATTTTATGTGTTTCCCATATGCAAAAGCCTTACTGCCTATGGAGGGATGGATCTACAAGCTGCTATGTCTTTCAAACAAAGGGTAATTTCCACCAAGCAAAGAAATTGTTGGTGCAGTTGGAGATTTTTGACATGTATTTTTAACAAGGAGGTATGAAATCCTGCTTCCATGCAGCTTCTTTCCTCTTGGGTCCTAAAATCTTTTAAAGAGCATACAGCTTGGCAGTCTTTGTTCAGGCTCTCTTCATGGCCATTCTTCCATGCATTTCCTTTTCCAAATGTTGCTGCTTGCTTTTCACAGGAACAGTAATAGGTAAAAGCCTTTCATATGCCTTTAACTGGGACAGAAAAATCTATCTATATTTGAGGTAGGAGATGTTCTTATTTTAGTTACACATTTCACAAAGGACTTATTTTATAGGAAAGGCTTTATGGGTGTCTCTATGGGTATCTCATGCACAAAGCTTCATAATTCCTTTATTTGCAGAGGTATCATTGTATCAACATGACCAAATTCAAGAGAGGTGAGGAAAGAAATGTTCCAGGGTCTGTCACAATCATCCCTACTTTCAAAGAGTACTCCCAGTGAGATTTGGGGTCCTAAACTCTTGTGTCATCGGGTATGTGATGGCCAGGTCACACTCCCAGCAGTTTGGGTTTGTCCCTGCTCTAAACAGGGCAAAACAGGTATGTAAAAAACAGGTCTATTCTTTTACAGATTCCTGTGGTGGAATTCCTGTGGCAGGGTGTGACTGAGAGAAGAGGGTGATATGACTGGCTGGGAGATGAGAGTGATCTGAGCTCTAAGCAATGAGTTTCTCCAGTGTCCTTCTGGTAAGTGCCCACACTCAAGATCACTATTCCATAAGATTGCTGGTCACAGTCACCTGAGTGGTAAGTGTTGCCTTCCAAGGCTGTGACAGAAAGCAATGCCAACCAAACTTCTTGTGTTTAGTTTTCTGGATTACATACATGACCTGTGGACCTAAGACAAATTTGCTGTCCATTATTCTTCTCTCATGTCTCTTTAGACACTGTTGATTTGTGTTTCTCCCACCCAGGAAGCATCTGTGCTTTTTTGCTGTTTTCAGCAGTTAGCATTTGACCAACTTGCTCTTACTGACTTGTCTACATATCTCTTCTCTCTTTAGACTGCTGATGCAACCATGGTTGGTGCTTTTCAACCTGGACTGGTCTGCAAGTCTCAGGGTTAGCTGTGACTGCAGGCTAGGCTTCAAAAATTAAGTGCTTTGTTGGAGTCCTGTCTGAGAATTGGATAAGGATCAAATGTGTCTAATATGCAGTCATCCATCTTCCTGGAGTTTCATAATATTATCCATCTGTTCTTTTGCTTTCTTACGAGAAAGGCTTGTGGGGTTATAGAGGTACAAATTAGACATCTTGTTGAGATTGTGTTTAAAAATATTCATTGTTCATCTGTGTGGAGAGAAAAATCCATTTCTGTTAACATGGTTGTTTTCCTTCTGATGCTTGCTGTCTGCAGTACCCAACACGGAACAATCAGTGTTGGAAGAAGGGAAGACCTTTACAGCGAGTGGACCAGTGCTTAACATTGCATGGGGCTGGTGAGAGTCAATAGTGGACAGTGAGAGGGAAGTTTTGGGTGCAGGAAGGTGGCAGAGGAGAGGGAAACATTTTTAATGTTCCTCCTTCCCAACCCCAAATGCCACAAGAGACAAAGCCTACAATGATATGGTGCCACACTTGGGGTGCAGTATCTAACAGGGCTCTGTTAAGTGCATGCTCACTTCTATCTTACTGGACAAAGAGGGACTACAAAGGGAAGTTTTGCAGAGAAAAAGCACTGCATTGAGCACAGATTGGCATCTGCTTGTCTTGCAGGGCTCCTTAAAGGTCTGATGGCAAGAGTGCCAGCCTTTCCCCACAGCCACTGACTTCAACTCCATCACGCTTGGACACTGTATTCATGATCCTCTTTTGCTCTCCTTGACAATGGTAGCCTATAGAAAGCAGCAGAGATGTGAAAGAATCTGTCTGTCCTCTCATTTGAGAGTGGCTTTGGTCATCAGGCCAAATCCAAGAAAATGGCTGGCATGGAGTGCTGGTAAATCCCTTTGTGAGCAGAAAGACTGAGGGGGCAGGAGTTAGACAGGAGAACAATGAGCAGCTCTATGCCGTCCCTCTGCCACCCCCTGCAAGGCACCCCCTCCAAGAGCCACTCAGCCCATTTTAAATGAATTGCCTGTCAGCTTCCTTCAGCAGCGACTATGCACTGTGAAAGGCACTCACCATGTCTCCCACAACTCCCTTGAACACCTGGGATTTGACTTCCTGACTGTATGCTGGGTTACTCTTGCTGCTACGGCAAGGGAGAAATGCAAAGCTGCAGAGACACTGGGGAGAAACAGCAGGCAGCAAATCATGCTTGGCTATGCAGTCCGTGTGTGCTTGGCCTGTGATGTGCACTGGGCTCTGTCACAGCCTCAAAAGGCAATGGTGTCCCTACACAGCTCTGGCCTGCTGTGTCAGACTCTCTTGGGACACACAGTGGTCAGTGAGGAGGGGAGATGCTGCCTGTGTGAGGTCGGTAGCGAGATCTGACATTCTGAGTGAAGCTGAGGGACATCTCCATTACCACACACAGATACAGGTGATATTCCAGGGACCTTTCTGCACTGCAACTGTGGGACAACTAGGGAATGCAAAATCTTTAGCTTAAGAAAGAATTTAAAATTGTTCTGTAGCGTTTTTCTTGGCTATTCGTGACTTTATGTGATCTCATTGTAGTTGGGACTGGCACGCTGCAGCCTTAGGTCTGTGTATCTTCCTTCTGCAATAACCAGAGGGGAGGTGATAGTACCTGCCATGTCATTCTTAGGGCTTTGTGCAATTTTCATATTCATTTTATAGCCGGGGTTGATCAAAAAGGAAGCCACCAAATGTAAGGACCTTTCTAGTGCAGGCTGGCTTGCATGTAACCGTTCGTTTTCCCAGGTGCTGGTGAACAGACCATAATCTTCTTCCTCACTGTGAACTCAACAAATCTGTGCTTGCTCTGGGCAGGCTCTATCAGGAGCAGTGTCCCCCTCTAGAGATGTTGGCACAAGGTGTGAGTGTCCCTTTCTCCCTCTCCTTTGCATTTTCATGATGCTCATGTGCCACAAAAAGGACAGTTGTGAGACAGGAGTTGGGGCAGAGGGCTGGAAAGGTTGTTAAAGGCAGCTTGAGCAGCTGTTCCCTTTCCATAAGTACATCCTTCTTCTGGATAGCTGGGATGCGCTTGCCACCTCCTGTCACCTTCCTCTACTTTCTCCTGTCCAGAGGATGAGAAAAAAATGGAAGTACCCCAAAAGAATGTGTATGGGCTGGCTTTGGTTCATCAAGTTGTATAATAAATTTCCTGAAGCTCAGTGTCAGGAATGCTGGAAAACTGCACCCTGGCTAGAGAGAATTTCCATATAGAAAAAAGCCATCCAGCCACAGAGCTGAGGACTGTGTGAGCTCCTCACCACCTTTGATGATGCTAAAGAGGCTTGGCCAGGTTCACTGAGAAACACATCAGGGCATGTTTGGCAGGTAAGGCACCAAGGGATACTAACCTGGGCAGCCAAGGCTTTTTGCTTCTGCAGTGGCCATGTGAGAAGTCCTAGCACTTCTGACTAAGTGCTAGTGGGACAGTGAAGGTGTTTGTAGCAATGGCCTGCCAAGCATCTTGAAGCATGAGTCGCCTCTTCCTGAATCATGAGACTGGCCTATAAGTTAATAATATTTATTTTCTGACTGAAAATAGGAAGAAGCTGCCTTTACTTCCAAACTTTTGAATCTGTAGGATTAATTCCACTATGCTTTCAGAATTTTCTCTGCATTCATGAAAACTTTGTTTCATTGTTTTTTGTTGCTTTCCCTGCTTTATAATAAAAATAAAATTGAGTTTTTTCTTCTCATCACATGGATCCAAATCCTGAAGGACTCATCAGCTGTTAGGAGATTTACTGTAAAATCACAAGGATTTGCAGTGGTTATTGACCAGCCATATGCTCAGCTCAGTGCAGTGCCCTTTTACATTTCTGACCAAGCTGCCTATCTGTCCACTTTAAAGCTCTCCCTGCTGGCAAGAGTTTACATTCACTCAGCTAGAGCGAGGACATCAGATTTATTCCCTATTTGCCTTTTTCAATATTCACAAATAAAATTTGTCCAGCTTGATAGATGCAGTTGCTAGTGGTGTCTAAAATACCAGTAACTAAGAATGCAATAAGCCAAGATGAAAGCAAATCTCCAATCAACACCATGAACTATATGCTGGAAAAGTATCTTGGAGATTCATTCTGCTGACAGAACTCCTGGCTTTTCCTCACCTTTTCCTTCACTTAAATGGGGAGGAGTGCTTAGCTGTTCACCTGAAAACACTTAGAATCTAAATTTTTCCATGCTTTGTATTGGCAATGAGAGCAAAAATCTGTCATACATCCTCTTCATCTTCTCCTTGGAGGTACAGCATTGCATCTCTGTGATGCAGACCTGGAGCACATGGTTTGGTCAGGCTGAGTGTGTAAGGGCTAAAGGACAGCAGTCAGTGGGTCATCCATCCTATTTTTAGTTAGGCACTCTGTACCTGAAACACCCTTGGTTGGCTGCTGGTGGTGAGTAAAACCTGGAAAGCCAGTAACCTTTCTCAGGTCGTGCTCTCATGGGTGATGGATGGGGTGAAGGGCACTTAGCAGGTTCCTGCTGTTGCCCAAAAGCTTTTAAAGCCTCCAGAAGGAAAAGCAGGGTAAGGGGGAGGCTCTGCAGGAAGCTCAAAGCTCTGGCAGATTGTTTATTTCTGCCTAATTGCCAAGGATGTGAAGCAACCATTGACAAGGCTGTGAGAGAAGGGAAGTGCCCTTTCCCACCTTCTCAACCTGCTCGTGGTTGCATAAGCCTCAAAGCGCAGAGCCTGAGGTTGCTATGCCAACTTGCATAGTTCCTCCCATCCACCTCCCCATCTGAGCAATGCCGTGGGCCTGAAGGAGCGGGAGTCCATCCTGAAACAGACAAACGATTGGATCAACTGGCAGCAGAGGTTCTGCTCCCTCAGTGGAGCAAACTGAAGGACCCCATGAGCTGTGTGTACCATTGGCCCCTGTGCCACCGAAGAGAGACTGCACCAGAGCAACAGGTTTGCAGGACTTCTGCTTCAGTGTCCTGAGTGCTTTACCTTTGCTGCTGAATTTGGTTTCAAGCCCTCATTGACAGCACAGAGTCTGTGCTGTTACCCATCAAAGGAATCACAAGTTCAGCATGAGTCTGTGTGCCTGCTTTGCCTTCTGTAGCATTAAAATAAAGTGCCTTTCAAAGGCACTGGGAAGGAGGAATCACTGTTTCCAGGCGCTTACATAAATGGTTTTCAAGTGCAAAAGTGGAAAAACTTGAACTCCTTGGGCTTGTCACCAACACCCTCCCTTAAGAAGGACACTATATGGACCTAGGTTGTATGGTAAAAGGGTCAAATCCTTGAAAGAGAACAATAAAGCAGTGTGACTTAGATCTCTGCCGCATAGAAGAGGCTGGCAGATGAAGCAGATCCCTGTTTTTGCACTTTATCTTAATTAGCAGTGATTTCCAGCACAAATTCTTATGGTTAGACCCTTTCCCATCTTTGTTTGACCTCCCACGTAAACCACAAACTCTTATCTCTACACTCCAGCAATAAACAGGAATGGAAATCCTGAAGAGTTACTTTGCCAGTAATTAAATTTGTCCCTTCTGTTCGTTTCACAAATGCAGTTGCCCTCTGCTTCGAAGCAAAGTGCAGGTCAGTGCCAATGGGAACTTTTAATAATCTGGTAGTCAGATTGGGCGCTGAAGATGGAAAGTTTTCTTGTTAATTGGACTGTTGTGTAATTATCTAAGAGGAACAAGCTCTTCTGGGTAGAGGAAGGCTGGGAGAGTGCAGTGTGCTGGAAAAGGTAATGGGTAAATTTATACTCCTGTACACATCCTCTAAGCCTTCAGCCAGAACAAACACATAGAAGATGCCTTAGATCTTATTTCCTTTGACTCAGCAGCTCGCTTTATCATTTACACCAGAGAAAAAGGCACTTCGGTAGACTTTCATGTCAGAGTGATCACTCTCCATTGCTAAAAGTGGGGTGCCCAGCTAGCACAGCCTGCAGCCTGGGCAGAGGACACAGACTTGTAGCAAGGAAAGGCTGGTGCTGCCCTCCTGCTTCTGCCAAGCAGGGCTTGAGAGGGACTGCCCCAGCCTTAAAATCTGGCCCCTGAGGAGGCAGGCAACACCACGGCTGGCTTCATACAAACAAGACCTGATTGTAGCTGTTGCTAAAAAAACCTGAATTTTCCTGATTACAGATCATCAGAGAGATTTGCAGGCAGAGGAACCAGGTAGGTTCAGATCACAGTTCTGATTTTTTACTTAAAAAAATGTTGCTAGTCATTTCCACTGCTGAGAAAAACCTGACCTTGCAGCACCCTCAGGGTCTCTTTCCTCTTATCTAGTCGGTTTTAATCTTGCAGTTTTTAAGTCTGTTTTATGATGTTGAGGACCTGACATATGTTTGTGGAGAGACTGTAGCAGGCAACACAGCCTTTTAAAAACTGGGCCAAAGCAGTTTTGTGCTCTGGTTCCTTTCAAGGACGCAGATGAGGTTATTGACATGTCCATTAATGTACTTCCCAGGAAGGTTTTGGTGGTCTGCAATGAGGTTGTTGCACACACATCTCTGTGTGCTGTGTCACCACCTGGCTGTACAGATGATACTGGGGACTGTTTGCAGTTGTCTAGCCCAAAGGCTATTATTTGTGTGACCCTTTGCAGACAGATAAAACTCACTCTGTTCTTGCTCTGAACTAGCCAAAAGCTATATAATCTCTCACCAGGACCAATTAACTCACGCTCAGCAGCTGGCTCATTAGTAATGTCTGCTCAGTTTTCAGTTTGCAGTGCGGGCAGGGGAGCTTGAGTTTGGAGATGCTTACTCTGAGTAACCTGGGAGTAACTGTTTAAAAACTGTGTACACATTCATTTTTTTCCATCTGCAAACTGCTAAAATATTTATGTTCCTGAGACACTGAGCCTCACTTCCTAGATATTTGCAGAATGTATGGGGATATTAGCAAAAAAGTTCCACTAAGAGTATGTAGTATTACCTTATTATTATTATAATGGATTTTACTTTGGTTCTTGAGTACATGATTGCAGTCCTCTGAGAGGGGGAAACAGAACAAGAACAAAAAAGAAATATAAAAGAACAACCTGTTATTATCACCTCTTCTTCCCTCAGAGTGATATTCCCATTCACTGGCTTCCTTTAATGAAAAAAAAAAGGTGTATAATATCTCTCAAATCAAAGAGATGAGCCATTTTTCAATCCCTGACACATTCTTATTTTCTTAATAAAGGAACTGTAGATGCTCAGGTTCTAACATGGAACTGATTCTTTAGATAGAGGAGGGCACAGAAACAATTAACCCTGTGTGAAGATACAGAGCTCTAATTCACATGTTCTTGTTAATAACTACAGTGAAACCAAGTCTCAAATAAAACCTGTGCAAAATCATGCAGATATAGAGACAGAGCCACCGTGGAGCTTCAGGGAGGTCACCCAAGAAGATCACTTAGTATTAGACAGCTTTAGTGCTCAGGCTCCAGCTCCAGGAAGACAACAGAGGGAATTGTCTGAGAGATCAGCTTGTCATCATGCAGTCCACCCATATGGCTTCAGGGAGAAGCACTGGATTTAGGGAAGCTTAACAGCCAAGCAAAAAAGCCATTGGTTTGAGCAGATTTGTCCTAGAAGGGTGTACCTGTAAAGATGGAGAGGTTTCACAGGTGAGTTCACCTTGTTTTCTGGAGGCACAGGCAATGTGTTGGTGGAGTATGACGGAATATGAGAAACCAGATCCTTAGAGAAACAATTTTCTGCCCGCGGCAGCTCACTAGGCAAGAAGAGCTTCTGACTGGGAATGTTTGTATGGAACCAGCTGATACCAAATATAGTGGCCAGACCCAGATTTGCAATTGCCACTTCTTAGTGGAGACTCCAATAGAATAGCTGGTCACAGGCAGCACCACATGGGATGCAGAGGGCTCTGGCTTGTCAGTCACTCTTTCATGCATTTTTCATGCACCTTGTCTTGTTCCATTTGTTTTGTCTTTGGTTTTAGCTGCATCTAATGAGGCTTAGTTGTGCTTTTGGTTAGCTGTTTTTCCGTGAAGCCTTACTGGGCTCTCATCCCCAGTCCTCTTCATCTTCTCCCAAGTCTTCCTTCCCCTCTGCTCTCTTTAGTTGTCTGTATTCCTGTTGCAGGTAAAAATGTTTAAGAGATGATCATCAGCCCTGGCAGGGAGTCAGAATGGATGGTAAAAGAGGACAGATAAGTACATATCTTGGTGATACAAGCAACATCACCAGGAACACAGCTGTAGAAATAGCCCAAAAGGAATTATTTTCCTCTCTCTCTTTTGGAAGGTGTCAGTCAGGGAAGAGCTTTTGGGGCCTTTTTGAATGACCCCCTTCCTACTAGCATCATTCAGCAGGAGAGACATGTGTTGGCTCCCTCACCAGTGTGCAGTTATCTGTGTGGACACAGGGCCTGGGAGCAGCTAGGGAAATGGGATCTTAAACAGATACTGGAAATTGTGAAGTTTACCTACAGCCACTCCTTCCTGAAACACTCTGTAGTCGCTGTCAGGTGAGTGTCTGACTTGTCCTTCTGCTCCAGCAGGATCATAAACTACACAGAGGGAGATGTTGGGGATTGCTTTTGCTCCATCAGAGCCTGAGAGACCATAAACAACCCTACCTTGATATCACCAAGGGCAAGGAAATTAATTGTACACTTCGGCTGTTTCCCCCCCACCATGTTCTATCCTGAAGCTTTTCCAAATAAGGGGAGGGAAGTTAAGCTTTAATTTTGCATTTGAGTAGTTCTTCCAAGACTACGAGAGTTTTTGAAAGTTCAACAGTGACATAAAAAATGTAAGAATGTATGCATGGTCTGGTAAGGAAATCTGGACATGCTGTGCCAGTGGGAAATGGAAAGGAGGGGGACTAGAAATGCAGTCTTCTCTCAAAAATATTTAATTAAAAGGTAATAAAAAACTGATTCACAAGAAATGCAACAAAAAAGAGGTGACTTGAATTCATTTTTCACAGCAAAGTTTTTCCATTTTGCAGGGATCTCAGTAAATACTATTAATACATTTTACACCCCAGGACCCTGGGAAATTACAGCCATGCACAGATTCTGTGGCAGGACCAAGAACATAAGTCAAACCACCACCTTCTAAATTGTCTGCCTTCTCCAGCTGCATTCTCTCAAGTATTACTGTTCTCACTCATAACTAATGATCATTAGTTATTTTCCCAGTCACTGTAACACCCCTGGAGAGCTCTTCACTGAGTTTAAATGCTGAGAGGGAGCTACAGATAATTCAGAGGCTGTAACAGATCAGCTGCTCATGTATTTGCTGTTCAGAACATGACTTGGTGCCTGCAGTTTACTGGCTCCTGAACGCTAACTTTTCAGCACTGCTGGAAGGGAGGAGCACCAAGCAGGAGGGATGAATGTGGGAGGGGAGAGAGGGAGAGAAGGAAGGTGAGGGGGTGGAAAATGAGTCTGCTTTACTGAATAATGAGGAGAGTGAAAAGGAATGGGAAAAGAGAGAGAAAAACTGGTTTAAATATTTAATCTCCATTGAATTTTCTTTTGAAGAGGAGACAAAAGGCTTGGAACATCTTTTGTCTTGAACTAATTCTGACCAGAGATGAACAACATGTGATTGTCACTTCTGTCATTTGCCTTAAGGTGGAGAGAAACAGATTGGTCCTGCTGCATCAGCCCAGCACATCAGTCTCTGTCTCCAGCCGCAGCCGGTGCCTGAAGCTGCAGAAGGTATTAAATTACTCATGACAGTGAAACTTGGCTTTATAAGCCCACATTGCCCTGCATCCTGGTGCCAGTGTGGTCAGCACATGTGGTGCCTGGGAGCTGCCACCATTCTTTGGAGAAGGAAACTCCTGGGAGAGCTCTGAGGAGCTTCCCCATATAGTAAGTCACTTAATTGAGGTCTTCACGATTTGAAACCAGGTGGTTAGTGCAACACACATCAGCTCTAATTTCCTCTTTTCTCTCCCCATTCCTCTGTACGTCTTTCTAAGCCAGCCTCTTTCTGCCACATCTTTCGCTTCCCTTGACTTGCCCTCTGTAGCCCTCTGTCTCTGCTCAGGCACAGTCTAGGCAGGGCCAAAAGCCACACGGGTGCCCTGTCTACAGTCACAGCCGCACAATTTGCGGCACCTTCCACAGCTGAGGCAGCCCCATGGATGAGCTGGCAGGACCTGCATGCTGGCATCAGAGACAACAGCTACCAGTGTAACAGTGACAACAGCTAACGGTGTGCCAATGGCCATTACATCAACAAATCATGGAATCACAAAACAATTCCCTTTGGAAGGGACCTTGAAGATCATTCCGTTCCAGCCCCCCAGCCACTAGAACACATTGCTCAAAGCTCCAGCCAGTCTGGCCCTGAACATTTCCAGAGATGGGGCATCTACAACTTCTCTGGAAAACCTGTTCCAGTGCCTCAGTACTTTCATAGTATTGTTCTCCTTAAATCTTAAATTTTCCAGTTTGAAATCATTACCAGTTCTCCTATCCCCTCTCCTTTTTTGTAGACTCCACTTCAGTAAGAGAAGGTGCTATAAGGAATCTCTTCTCCAGGAAAGGAGAGACAGTCTCTCAGGCTGTCTTCAGAGGAGAGGTGCTCCATCCCTCTCATCATCTCTGTGGACCTCTAGGCCCACTCCAATAGGTCCATGTCCCTGGTATCTTGGGGATGCCAGAGCTGGATGCAGCACTCCAGATGGGGTCTCATGAGAGTCGAGTAGAGGACAGAATCCCCTCCCCTGACCTACTGGCCACGTTTCTTTTGATGCAGCCCAGGATATAGAGCTGTGAGTGCACATTGCTGGGTCATGTCAAGCTTCTCGTCCACCAACACCTCCAAGTCCTTCTTCCCAGGGCTGCTCTCAGTTAATTCCCTGCCCTGCCTGTATTTCTTCTTGGGACTACCCCATGTGCAAGACCATGGACTTGGCTTTATTGGACTTCATGAGGTTCACACAGTCTGTCATGGTCCCTCTGGACGGCATCCCTTCCCTCCAGCCTGTCACTCAGCAAGGCAGGCACAGCCATAGCAGTGGTGGTTCTCTGACAGCCACTCTCTGTCATCCTCCTAAACAGACTTAGCTGGATGAAACCCTCATTTAGGCTCTGTTTACAGACTGGAGGAGTGGGAGGGAGAAATGCCTCTAGAGAATAATACATTGCGAGCCTGGCTTTTAAATTGATAAATACCTGTACGATTTAAGAAATGCTGATGATCTCTGACCAACCAGAGGAAACTGCTGAGACTGGAAATTTCTCATGCTTTGGAAGAGACTTTGTCTCTCTGATTTACTTATCCCCTTTAAAACCCTCAAAGCAAAGAGGTGCTGCCATCCCTACTCCTCAGATGAGGGCAGATGTAACATGACTTCTCCACCAGAGCCACTCATGGGATGCCTTTGAAAAAGTAGGGATTTTTTTGACCTCTGCTCTCCTGAGACCTCAGGGAAAGCATGAAACCCAGCTTTTTGTCAACTTCTTAACTGGTAGCACACCAGAAGAAATGAAACAAAAAACACCAGTCCAAAAAGCTACAACATCTTTCAAGCCTCATTATTAGCAATTACCTCTCAAAAGTTATTACTTCAGAAGAAATTTATTATTTTACTAGCTGCTTGATAAGATATCAAATAAAGCTAAGATGCCTAGTCAAAAAATGTTCTTATTTTATTTTATTACCATTTGAGGAACTTGATTGGTCATTTAAAATGCTGGACAAAATAGGTGAGTAGGAGTTTGGGCTGGGTGAAGCCAGCTAGCCATGAGTTTTGTACTTGGGTTACAAAAGGCTTTGAGTAGGCTGAAGTTCCAGGCTGATGAGATGGTCTCCACTATGATTACACTTCTTTCTTGGTAGAGAACTCAGTACACTTGACATGTGAGCCACAGGGATGAAAGAGTTTATCTTCTGTAGCACTACAGGATTTCACTTTGTTGGGTTTTGTGGCCATTCCTGCTCCTATGGCAATGATAGAAGGATGCTGATCACTCTGTTTGGGTCTAAGCTACACAAGAGCTGACAAGACACCAGAAGTAGTCCAGGTTTGATCTGAACTAATTACTTAGAAATGGGAAGCATCATATCTTACGTCAAAAATTTGTCTGAGCCATGAAAGTACTCTCCCCACCACCTTTTGCCAAAAGGCTCAGGAGCTGACAAAGGAGTACTGTTACTGGTACTTTGGACCTGGTACTGTGGTCCAAAAACAGTTCAGTTCTGCTCTTGACACTATACTAGTTCAATACTACTGCAATGTTTCAACGGTGCTCGGCCACATCCTGCCCTTCCTTCCCAAATCTGAAGTTGTTTGCAGGATCTGCTGCTTCCCAAATTTGATCAATGTTGTTTTGTTTTTGTGTTAGCCTGCGAGTCCCCAGACGCACATCCTGCTTCGGATAACTGTGACCCTGACTTCAGTGGGAGCTGCTTCCTCTTGCAGACAGTTCCAGCTGGACTCATCCCACAGCCTGGGTTGTATCCTTTGAGGTCTGGGGGCACAGAGACGCTCACAGGCATGTCAAGCTGTGCCTGCAGCAGCCACAGTGATTGCTGTGGGTGGCTGTGGATGGGCTCTGTGCAGCACCAGGAGCGCACAGGGAAGGAAGGAAGGAAGGAAGGGAAGATTTATTCCAAGGGTGGCGAGAGAAACATCCCTGTTCTCTGAGGAAAAAGAGGAGAGAAAGTGAAGCATCTCGGAAATTCCTCAAAAGCTGCAGGAACTGATGAAGGGAAGAGGCTTCAAGATGATACATACATGGTAGTTGAAAGATTCTTTGCATTCAACAAAGAGTAAATTTCTCAGGGGAAAAAAAAAAAAAAAAAAAGGCCAAAAAAACCCCACCTAAACAAAAACAAACAAAACCAAACCAAACAAACAAAAAAAGGAGGGAGAACTGTGGGAGACCAGAAATGTGCATTTGGAAGATTGTCTCTCCCTTCCATTTTCTTATTGTCAAAATATCCTGAAAATCTCTGTGTTTTTCTTCCCTTCCTGCAGCACCCCCAATTAGGAGTTTAAAGTGGGAAATGCTGAAGTATTTAATTTCAAATCTTTCAAAATCAAGATTTTTGACATTTTAAAATAGACTAAAAACGTAGATCTAAACTATTATTTAAAGAAGAAAAAAATCAAGTAGATCAGCAATGAAGTAAACTGCAAATGCAATGTGTCACTTGGGGCTGAACAGATGCCTTGAGTTCACCCTATTTTTAGTTTGTTTCTCTCTTTTTCCTGAGTTTCAGTTCCAGTTTGACCTTTTTTAACATTTCTATTACTCATCCTTAGTTTAGTTTTTAATTTATTTAAATATTAATGAAAGAACAACAGTTATATGTTATTATTATTTCTTAATCAAACCAACCATCCATTCTAATGTAAATGTCTTGAGGCTGAGCAAACAGGGGAAAGCATTCCATACAGCAAAAGATTTACAGAAATTATGGACAGAAAGCCCATACTTGGGGAACGAGTCAGTCTGCTGCTCTTTAGCAGAAAAAATCAACACAGAAATATAAAGCTTTTAGAAACAGCTTATGAATTTACAGCTTACAAAGTAAATGAATTCTCTGTGTCTCTCATACACATACACTAACTCATTCCTCACACATGCATACACACAGGTCTCTGGTGGAAAGACAGGGAATGTGCAGTCTGCAATGCACATGAACTTTCTGTTTAGAAAAGATTTTTCCAATAGGCACAAAATCCCACCCCCCCCAGCACCCCTCCTTCCCCTCTGTCTGACACTGACTTCAAGGGAGGAGTTGAGCCAATTATCTCTGAGTCCTACAGAAGGAAAATCTGCGATTTGCCAGTACTTGTGTGAGAGAGAGAGGGAGAAAGGCAGGGAGGGAAGCAAAAAGACTTAACTGGCAAATGTAAGGAAAAAAGCCCCTTCTATCCTAGAGAAAGAACATTTTAAAGCAAATCTCAGACCAGAAGAAAAGAAGCTCGTGAAGAGGGATGAGCCAGGCAAGATCTGAGGAAGCATAGGGTCAACCACAGACAACTTTCATGCCGACCCTGATCTTTCTGCAGAGGATCTGAGTTGGCACAGAGGCAGGGTGGGCGAGCTAAATGTGCCCACTACCCTGCACGAGTAGGTGCTGTTCCTGAAATTCTTTCCCCACAGCAGAGAATACAAAGTACAACTTGCAAGAAAAGGCAGTGGGAGGGGGAGAGACTGCCTGTCCTTTTCTTGAACTGAGCCCCGAGGAAAAGAGCTCATCTGCTCAAAGGAAAAAACTGTTGCCGGTTCTGAGACTTCTTTAGCCTATGTCGGTTGCCTGATCCAGTACCTACATCCATGGGGGAACACCCTCTGGAGCCCTGCGGTCCTTCCCAATCCTGCTAAGTTCTCGGAAATACTGGAGGAGAACCGAGCCCAGAACAAGCAACGTAGGATCCACAGAACAGCAGCCTTTTACAGCAGCAGTCACCTCTGATTAAAATTATCAGCTTCATCGGACTGCACCGACACCCAGGACTGCTTCTCCTCGGAAAGAGAGGTAAGAAATCAGCACAGAGTTTGCGGTGAAAGTAGGAAACAAACATCCCACAGGAGTGATTTCGGTGTGCCTGAAAATTACAGGGACACTAGTAGTGATTAAGAAGTGACAGGTCTGTTATGCATGATACAGTTTGTGTCTGCCTATGTCATTTTTAGCTGGGTGCAGTGATTAACACTGGGGTGGCAAACAGAGACACAAGCAGCAGCTGTAGAAGGAGGAGTGCAAGGGAGGTAGTGCAGAAGTCTATTCATGAATGGGGAGTGGTAGGGAGAGCATACAGCTCGATGGGAGGATGGAAATAGCTCTGGGGTGCAATAGCTCTGGGCAGGTTAAATAAAGAATATCTTCCTTAGGTATCTCCCTATGGGTGCTCAGGCTCAAATTTGTCAGTACCTCACTGACATTCAGACAAGTGCCCCCCAGAGCATACAAAGGCAGGTTCATTGTCACTCACTCCAATGCCTGCTTATAAAAAGAGAAGTGGTGGTTAGCAGGTAGAGGAAAACACAGGGAGTCAAGAGAAATGGGGTTTTATGTTGATTTTGGACCATGGTTTCAGCTCTTTCTGGGCAAATGAGCTTTTCCCTTTATTTAGCGCTATTTAAAGATAACATTAATTGCTTGTATTTCTATGACATTTTGGAATCCCTGCACTGTGCCAATTAGTATTTTTACTAATATAAACTTTCTAGCATCAAGCCAGTACGTAAAGCAGAAGGTGCAACTGGGAATTAATCTATGCTTAAGCATTTAATAAACTGGAAGGAAAATATGTAGATTAAAGCCAGCTGGAGGTTGTTTGTCTCCTCATTCTCTTCTGATTGATTTTGCTTTACTTAGTACATGAACATGTGGTCTCTCTCTGTTTCCTTTCTTCTGTCTTTAATCCTTTTCACTGTATTGAGCCTCTGTGCTCTCCCCTGCCACTCATGGGTGTCAAGGCTGAAGTTTCATTCCTTTTCTGGGGAGGAAAGAAGGCAGACTTTGTTGAACTAGAGAAAATCTGGACTGAGGGGATAAGAAGAGAAGGTTCAAAACACAAATGTAAGCTCCCATTTCAGTGGCATGCTCTGAGTCAGGTTTGCAGCAGAGGTGATGAGTAGCAACTCCACAAATTGAAATACTGCAAAGCATATTTTGAGTTTGAGTGAAATGAAATGCAGTTAAGAAAGCACAGGAATCCTCTTGACTGAATGTGGTGACAAGGTACAACAAGGAGAGTGTAAAGTGATCAGGTCCCTCAGCATGCATGTTCTGTACAGGACATAAAAGACATTCACTCAAAAAAAACCCCAGTGCTTTCTCCCAGATGCATTTGCACTGAGCTGTACAGAACTGCTCTCTAGTAGCTGTAAGGCACACAGTCCTCTTGCCCTCATGCAGCTACACTGGTCTATCATGGCTTGAAGAGCTACCTCACCTCTAGATACTGGTCCTGGGCAGTAAAGTAGTTTGTGGTTTTTACAAGTCATCTGTTTCCCTGCTCTTCTCTGCCAAATAAATAAACTGAGAGGGTGAAAGGAGGCAGTGTTTTGTTTGCCCATGGATGCAAAACAGTATTGGACTGGCTATGTGGGATAGTGTACATGGAGATGTTTCAGAGACTGAATATGGTATTTTTGCACTCTTGGAGATAGGTCCTGTGGTAAACAAAACACAGAATCCAGTTCAAATACCAGCTGTGCTCCTTGCTGTCATTTCTGCCACAGTAATCCCAACAGTACCATAATTCTGCGTGTGTGTGTCCTTCCAAAGTTGTGTTCTGGCATTAATCTGGCTCTAATATTAGGCTGTCTTGCCCTCTGAATGTAATTCAGAGGAGAGCATTGCATTTTCTTCTGTGCATTAGGTAGGGCTGAATATTCCATTGTTGTGCTGCAAATTATAACAATAATAATAAATAGTCATGTTTTGCTCTTTCCTTGGGCTATAGCACAGAGCTTGTAATGATGCTGGACCAGAATTCCAGAGACTTCTTTATTTAGGAGTGACTGTATTGTCACTGCTGCTTTGGTGCTTAACACATGTTAAACAAAGTAAAATATTTTAAGCTCTTCCCTGAGACGATTGTCAGCTACATAAAAGCTTGGGAGATAAAAGTCACTCAAGACAGGAATCCAGATCTGGACCCAGAAATAATCTTTCAGTGTCCATAAAGTATTTGCATTGTAATACTAAATAAACAATACCTAAGATAAATAAATGGCACAGAGGGGACTTGATTATTCTTTAATAAGAACCTAGTAATCAAAATAAATTCTGTCCGAAGTGTGCCTCTTTTGCTGTAACAGTCAGGTTTCCCCACACGAGGGTTGTATTTTTCTTTCAGCACACAGTTCCTTTAAGCTGGTACATGAAAAAAGTCTGAGCAGCACATTTTCTTTCCTACCAAAGTTTCCTGCATCTGAGTGCTATGTCAAAATGCAGTCTCCTGGGTCTCTACACTCACTGTAGATGTCGTGGGTTGGAAATCTTGTCTAATAGCTATTTAAGATGGCTGTCCTTCATCTTTTCTCCTGCTTGTACTTAGCACCTGTCCTTAGCAAAGCCAGTGGCACCCACAACATCTGTATGCATAAAGACTGGAGCTCCTAAAAAAATCTGTTTCTGCAGTTCCACCCATTGACAGCCATCCTGCTGCTACAATGATTGTTTGCTTATAGGGAGTTCCCACACTACCAGTCCAAACAGCAGAATTAAAATCTGGTTTCTAGAAGGTCACTGGAGGCACAGGTCTTTGAATTTACCACCAGCCAGTGATATTTTGTGGCTCATGCTCCCTGCATCAACAATGAATATTGCATGGCAGCAGCTATTTTAAGTTACTGAGATGTCTAGCTTGCACTGACGTTAAGCATGATTCTTGTTTTTATCTGACTTTTGGCTGATTTCAGAAAAGGAATATTGTGTGCAGCTCCTATTTAGGCAAGCAAATGAAGTGATCTAGGTTCTAATGGCAGCTGCAGTGACTGTAATATACTGGGGAATCTGACCTCTGTGTTTATATATCTAAATGAGAACCAAGTTTTACTGAAAAATCTGGTAATGTGTAAGTGATGCAGATGGTAGGAAGGAACCTGGTGTCTCAGCTGAAGTGCAGCTGATAAATTCAGCCCTTAATGTTTAAATGTAACAGCAAATTACAATTCAAATGCATGTTATTTTCAGTGTAAATGCCTTCATTTTTATATTACATTAAAAGAAAAGAAAGAACAACAACAACAATAAAACCAAAACAAAAAAACCCACTCCCTGAAAATGACACAGAAAAAGTTTAAGCATTTCCAGTGAAAAAAATTCTGCATGGACCATTGATTACTCTGCTCTGCCATGCATGACTATGCTCCAGAGCGCTCTTTGGCAAGCTTTGGTGAGGAGCTGCCTCATTTTACCCTCCATTTGTTTTCTGATCTTTCCTCCAACTCTGCTATTTCCTCTTTCAGGTCCAAGCAATGATGAAGACTATGTCTGGTGGAAACTGCAACCTGAACGTGCCGGCCAAGAACTCGTACCGCATGGTGGTGCTGGGAGCCTCCAGGGTGGGGAAAAGCTCCATCGTCTCACGCTTCCTCAACGGCCGCTTTGAGGATCAGTACACTCCCACCATCGAGGATTTTCATCGCAAGGTCTACAACATACGGGGAGACATGTATCAGCTGGACATCCTGGACACCTCTGGGAATCACCCTTTCCCTGCCATGAGGAGGCTTTCCATCCTAACAGGTGAGAAAGACATAAGGATAGACACTAGGTTGAAAAGCGTAGCCTGGAGATGACTGGTTTTTGGGAAATAGCTAAAGGGACTGCTTGATTTGCTGCAAGATGCATTTCTATAGAGAGATAGCTGGCATGTTCCCAGCATTATAAGGAATGCATTAGCCACAGTGGAGGAGTCCAGTGGGTGAAGGTCTGAAATTGAGATTTTCCCTTATCCATCAACCTTCTCCTCCTTCTTCATATTTTTATTGATGTCACAAATAAATGGATGAATGCAATTCTGTGGGTATAAAGAGCAGCAAAGGGCAAATTAAGCATGCTGTTATAAGTCACATACAGAGAAACATAAATATAAAATGCACAGAAAGGGAATTCTAATCAAGAAAGTCCCAAGGATTTTTCTATTTCTAAATTTTCCAGCCTGATTGCCTTGATTTAATATTCCAGTAGAATGTATAGCTTTTTACCCTTTCTCCTTAGTCTGCATCTAATCAAATGTGTTTAAAAAGAAAAGAAGGGGAAATGGTGGGATCATTTTGTATCTTCTCACTGTCAAGCCATTCCTGTTGTGAGCCAAAATACATTCTTTATTTATGAAAGTGACAGTAGATGTATATTCAGCCATAGCTCACTACAAATCTTCTTTCTGGATTCACTATCCACTTTTCTAAGTGGCCAGTGAAACATGTCACTCACATCTGAGAAGGCTACAATCAATGTTCTGTGAGGTCCTAGAACCAGTTTCTGGGATGCAAATGTGATCTTTAGTCCCTAAAAGCTCTCTTAGCATGTTCCACACAAATGTCATTCAACAGGCAATGATTTGCCTTTTTTTCTACTTGCAAAAGGAATTGTAAGTCAGGAAATGTCAAAAGGAAATGCCAGGGGATGTGTGTCATTTATGTATTAGGATTTTTTTTCATGGTCTGCTTCTCTGGAGCAAATGGAGTGACAGCAGAGCACACTGAGAAACCTCTTGTTCCTGACTTGGGTGTTCAGGACTGATTAGCTGTAAACCTTCAGTTCGAGTGTTGCTTCATGTATTGTGTAATCAGAGGATTAAGGCTGAATGGCTACCAGGCCTCCACTCTTTCTCGTGTCAGAACAGGATGTGTTTTACACAAATTAAAGGAAGCAAAAAGAAGGGCAATGCAGCACAGCTGAGATAGAAACATGTTTATGAAAGAGATAAAAACAGGCAATAACTTGAAAGCCCAGTGCAAACTAGGAATGCAACTGGATATGACTGGAGTAACATCACAGCCAAAAGTCTTTTCCATAGCACTATAGAAAGATGTGGGGACTTGAATCAGAAGAACTAAAGTACAGCTCAGCGAATAGGTGCCAAAGGACCAAACAAAAAATATGGGGAGGAGATGGAAATAAAATTTCTTTTTTAAAATTTGTTCCTCTGAAACTGGCTTTGACGAACAAGCCTTTACAGTATCTTTTTAATTGCAGGGGATGTTTTCATCCTGGTGTTCAGCCTGGATAACAGAGAATCCTTTGATGAGGTCAAGCGACTCCAGAAACAGATCCTTGAGGTCAAATCCTGCCTGAAGAACAAGACCAAGGAATCAGCTGACCTCCCCATGGTGATCTGTGGCAACAAAAATGATCACAGTGAAATCTTCCGCAAGGTACGCACTGATGAAGGTGAGAATCTTGTCTCCAGTGATGAAAACTGTGCTTACTTCGAAGTGTCAGCCAAGAAGAACACCAATGTGGATGAAATGTTTTATGTCCTCTTCAGCATGGCCAAGCTACCTCATGAGATGAGCCCTTCCCTCCACAGGAAAATCTCCATCCAGTATGGTGACGCTTTCCAACAGAAATCCTTCCGGATGCGCCGAGTCAAGGACATGGATGCCTATGGCATGATCTCTCCCTTCGCTCGACGGCCCAGTGTCAACAGTGACCTGAAGTATATCAAATCAAAAGTTCTCAGGGAAGGTCAGTCCAGGGAGAGAGAGAAATGCACAGTCCAGTGAAGGAGGCTTGCACTTCTGTCTGAAAACAACATCCGCATGCAGTGCCTTAAAGAAAAGATGGTCTGTGGAAGCAAAGAACAGGTTCGTAGGGTCTACTGAGAAAACCCAACACAGAGAAAGGATAACTTCCTAGGGATTCTGCTGAGTCACAAATGTAAATAACATCATCCTTGAAGATGACTGGGAATAATCATACATCTGAGACACAAGTGCATTTTTTTGTCTTTGTAATGTAGTTCCTCTTTGTTCCCCTTTTTCTCTGAACAATAGAGAGAAGTAAAGACATTTCGACCTTATAGTTAAAAAGAAAATAGATCAAAAATGCACAGAAGGTATTAACAGTCACCCAGCATGCAGCCCTTGCGAAGAGAGAGGAGGTTATGTGTGTATATGTGTGTCTCTGAGTGCCCATGTGTGTGTGCGCATGCACGTGTGGAGCTCTCCTTTTAAAAAGAGGGACTTGCATTTCAAAGGGCAGCAGTCTTAACTGAGTGTTCCCAGATTGGGAGTGGACTCTAATATGTGGATGCATGACTTTCATTCACTTCTGAGGGCACGTGCATTAAGAACTTGATTTTATGTTTGTTGGGACAGTTACCATTTGACATTGGCATGAATGTTGGTTTGTATTATAGATTTTATTTGGGATTAGTTTGTTTTTTGGTTTTGTTTTTTTTTTTTTTGTCTGAGGGTGGGTTTTTAGAAAAATCAGATGGCAAGTGCATTTGATATTAAAGTGTCTGCTTTCTACCAGTGAAAGGTGGTTTTCATCTGTAACACTTTCTAATATGTACATTGATTGAAAATGAAATTACTCTGCAAAAAGCCAATGCATTTGGCTGCTTATGAAGCCTGATGTGATATTTTTTCTCAAAGCAGCCACACCAGTTCAGAGTATCATAATACAAATGCCACCCTTTGCCTTGCTGGCCACTGGACAAATGATTCCTTCCTCTGCCTGTATCAGCTGAGAGTGACCAGACTTATATGTAGAATCAGACCACTTCAGAGGCAGGATTGGATTATTTTTCAGAAATAGGAACTGAATGGTTATAGGGCCAGCTCCTTCATATTTCTTCTGCTGACATGCTTCTAGTAATTTTTTTCATGGTTTCCCTCACTGTCCAGTAAAGGTTGTCTTGATGGAAATATTTGCACTGCAGAAGTCCTTCAGAACAGAAGCTTTGTCCTGGCTGTTCAAACAGGATTGAACTGACTGGTTAGATAAATCTGGGGCTGTCCATTCACTTCTTTCCTTTCTCAGCCCAGTACAGGCTTCCTGATCTTCAGGTCCCCCTGCTCTGCTTCTGGCGCTGTTGTTTCATGTCTAATATATTCTCTCAAATGTGAGCTTGCCACTCTTGCTGACTGGAATGAGATGTGTACACACATATCTGTGGGCAAAGCATGGTCCCAAGACAGTAAACAACAGTAGAATGTTATATATACCTCAGAAAGACCTTCAGATATGTTATCCTTCCCTCACCCTCAAGCTCTGTGTTAGGCTACATCTGCCACGCTGTGTCCTGGGCAGAGCTGTGAGCTAGTTTGTGCTATAATTTGACAGGAAACCAAGAATGATGATTGTCTGTAAAAATTAGCCTCTGGGATTCAAAATCTCATATTCATTTTTCACCTCCACCCTTCACTGGTACTGTATTGGTAAAATACACTGTTCTTTTATTCCTGTTGCCAGGGCAGCACCTTTCTGACCACATCTCCCTCCCTATCTATAAATATGTACATGGTTTATGATTAAACCTGATTTATTTATTAGCTGTGTCCTCGTTTGGTGTTTGGTTGTTTGTTTTTTTTTTAATTTCTCCAAGAATAATGAGGAAGGCCCTGTATTTATGTTGTATAGGTAATTTAGGTTAGTGAGCTCTGGGCTGAGAGTTCTGATGAGATCTCCATTAAGTTCTGGAAGAGCCTTTTATGTACTCCAGACACCAGGGGCTACACATTTGCCTGTTTGAAACAGAACTGTGTCTATATCCATATCTATCTATCATTTTTTTGACCACTAACTTAGATATACAGATATCTGCAGAAGCAGACTGTTACTTTTCCCCATGCTGCCTCTAAAATGAGAGAACAACAACTCTCTCCTTCCTGCACAGAGCTGACGTGTTGATCCCTGGTACAATTTAACATGGTCTCTGCAGAGACATGACTGTTTATCTCAGCAATCTCTCCAGGTTACCAGCTGTACTTTCCACTTCTGTGAGTCCTGGTCCCTCTGAGCACACCCTCACCACTCCACAGACTCCACACCCAAGTGCATGACTCTGAATGTAGCAGTGATCAGGCTCTGGGACTCGTGTGCCACAATGACATGGAGGGGGTTTGAAGATAGAGCAAGAAAGGCATAAGCAATGGACATTGGTTGGGTTAAGGGACCCTGGGATACTAAATGAGAACTCCTTGCACTATAAACCATGCACTGCCTTACTGACCCTGCATATACTCTCCCTGGTCTGCAGGATAAAGCTGAGTTTTTAAAGAGCCCTCAAAATCAAGTCTCTGTCTTTGTCTAATAACATTGGCCTTACCATTATTTTCCCTACTTCTCCGCATCTCCACAAACACAGTCTTTCCATCTTCACAAAGACACCAGATTTCCACATCCTTCCATGTTCTCCTATGCCTGCCTCCTCCACCGTGGACACAAAGGCACCCAGCATTGCAGTGACAACAGAGCAACATTGCAGCGACAACAGAGGCCCAAGTGTAGGGGAGGTCGAAATCCAAAGAGCAGGTGATCACACATATGCTGGATGCCACAGGAATGCCAATGAGCCCCAGCTGCACTGTCCAGCATGGCCAGCCAATGCTCAAGGTGAGAAGCATCTGAGAAACTGGCTGGGAATGAAGGTGAAGCAGCATTACAGTCACTCACAAAAACAAATGGCAATAAGCAGATAATCTTATCAAAGTAATCCTAGTCTTCTCACTGCATTTTGCCACTGATGGTAATTGCTTTTGAAGTTAGATTTTCATGCTCCTGAGGACTTTTCTTTTTTTTATTGTATCATTACAGTCATTCTATTAATATCTATATATTTTTTGGGCTCTAAAAGTGCTTACAGCCCTTAAACCAGACAGTATGTGTATCAGTTGTTTATTCACAGTTAGCAGCACAGTTAGTTTATTCCACAGTTACATTCTGTGGAAAGGCCTGGGACTGGGAAACAGAGAGCAAGGCTACCTTCCTGCATAGGAGATATAAGGCAAGGCAGGAAGAGGAAAGAGGAATTGTTTCTTTCCTGCTAACCACTGAATGCATCTGGCTGTAGAACAGAAAAGGGAAGAGCTTTATGGGAAACTCTTATTATGTGTGTTCAGAAACTGTGAGAGCCTGAAAGGAGCAAAGAAGAGACCTACAGCCAGGTCTCAGAGGCACTGGCAAGAGAAAAAAAAAGAAACCACGTGGGGTTTTTTTGTTAGTTTTGGGGGTTTTTTTCCCTTTGTGATTCAAGAGACCTGCATGGAACTTACTGCAACCCAAGAAGTCATGAAAATGCACAGGACTAAGGGCAGGTCTGGAGGAAGAGATCTGTCTGGAAGAGATGCTAAGAGTACCCTTACTTGGTCTTACCTGGTGTAATTAAGTTGCTTTATTCCCACAGCTACCTCATCCTACATTGCAGGATATAAATCCCATCAATAGTGATCCAAAGCCTCGCTTATGGTTTTTGTGTATTTACTTTCAGGACAACAAGTACGAACCTGGCTGAGGATCAATCACAGCCCTGAAACAAAACAAGACTGAGATTTATTTTTTATATTGCTCAACACAGCAAGATAGTCCTTGTTCTAAAGAAAGTACCAATCAACACATAGGAGCTACTATAAATATTGGCAAAAATCTAATCAAGTCACAGGGACAGTACAAATCAGGACGGAAATAGTGACCATGATGAATTAAGTGAAAAACAAACTGAGGATGGAGAAGACAGAATGAAGACCTGCTTTGACATCCAAAGGAATAAATTAGGCTTCCATTCTGAAGTATCCAGGAGAGCTGCTGCCACCAGGCCAACCTGATGCTAGAAAGAGGCTTTCGTGGTGCAGCCTCAAAAGGAGCATTTTCTCTCCAAGACCCTCGGATCAAATATGTCTGATTGTCTGAGAGGTCAAAGGCCTTTTACAAAGGCAAGTAGGAAATGGTGGGATAATTTTTTAGAGGGCAGCAGAAGAGAGCTTCAAAAGGGGCTCACAAAGGAAGAATGGCAACAGGAGGTTGTCCACGTAAATAACCAAAATGATAGGCTAGAATGTAAGCTATAAAATGTACTTTTCATCTTTATTTTGTACTTCTCTACACACTAGTCAAAAAAAGAAGACATTTTATTTAGCCTTTTTGTCCTTCCTCAGATGTTAGCCACTGCTTACTACTGTGCAGAACCCACCTCCCACCTCTCATTATACCTTTTTCTGCCTTAGATTTACTCTCCTGTCATCTACCTTATTATGGGCTGCTTTGCTAGCCCTGTCCTAGTGTCTTGGCTAGGGTAGAAGGTTACAAGAAAAGGTATTTTTTAAGTAGCTGATGATTATTTGATTTGATTTGAAATCGCTGTTACATTCAGGGGCTTTATTAGCATTATTGTTTCAGTAAAATTACATGGTAGCAGGCTCAAATTAAAGGATCACCTTGAAAAAGTATATAAAATATGATATAATGTACATTTTCCCCACTGGTTTCTATGGCAACAGCCTTTTTCTCTGCACTCAGAAAGAGCGGGGAATTTGCAGGGGGGAGATGAGTAGCAGTGGCTCTGCCCTGCTCACATCTTTCACTTCTCAGTCCTCATGGGAAATTTTCCTCCCTTCACCTTCTGTTATGTGGAGAAGCAAAGACCACCAGCCAAATCTGCTTTGCAGACCACTCTGTATGTCTTGTAAAGCTGTGGGATGGATATTTACCATAGCTAAGGAAGGTTTTTTTGCATGATTTCCATTTTCATGATGTGACTGTAAGCTGGGGCATTGCTCCTGGCACAGTGCCTGATATGGGGAATACACATGGCAAAGTGCTATGAACCAGCTGCTGCACTCGGGTTTGGTTAGAGCTAACTGTGACCCTTGGCCATCTCCACCCTTCTCTGTGCCTGTCAGGCTCAGTCTGAGCCTGAGATTTCCCAGAGAAACATTTCCTTTTGCATCATGACAACATCAGCCAAAGACCTTTCCTTGCCTCTGCCGTCATTGGTCATCCACAGTGAGCAGAACCACACTAAGTCCCAGGCATCATGTTCCTAGAAAGTTCTTGATAGCTTGGAAGGAGACCAAGAACTAGCAAGAAAAACATTTTATGAGCCTAAGGGGATTGACTTGAGTAAGCCTGAAGAAAACTCTGAAAGGGATAATTCTGTGCTATGCAGGCAAACAAACTCTGAGAGAGTCTGGCTAAAAATCCCACGATGTGTTTGAGAGGTGGAGATGACAACTGAGACAGCTTTATTTTTAGAGTTGGACAGGGGGATAAGTCAGTGGGACCAGGAGTATTGAGCAGGAAAATGTAGGCAAGACAGTAGAGCAGATTTTAGGGCAGTGAAATCTACTGGAAAATTTTCTAAGAGATGTCAGGAAAGTCCCATTAGGAAAACACTGGGAAAAACACTGAAACCTATATGGCCAGTGGGGGTAACCTGGTGTTAACAGTGGGCTAGGCGGACTGAGCCAGTAGGTTATCTTGATCCCACACACGTATTTCTGTGTTGGACCCTGAACCCAAGTCTGCATCAAGGAAATTTCCTCAGACTGTCAGTCCTCACTGCACACTCCCAATCCTACAAGTGGAGGGTTGGTAGTTCACTGGTCCCCCCTCCACCCCAGCAAACCAGTAACAATAGAGACATGACTTCTTACATCAATCCTGCTTTTCAGAGCATTTCCATGAAGATCCCTGGATTGTTTGGAGTAAACATCTCCTTTGGAGAATAGTCCATGAACAGCTTTTTGAGCATTTGTTCATTGTTCAGAAGTATTTGATGACTGATTAATGCAAATGGGTCCTGTGCTCTAACTGGGGTGGTTAACTAAGATTATCAGTTCAGATTAAACATGAAAGCAAGAACAAATGAGGTCACTGTGTTTCAGGACATCATGTAGCAAAGTACAATAACATAAAGGGAAAAAAAATCCAGCTTGAGTATGTGTGCTCACATTACTATGACCTAGAGGCATTTCAGATGGACCATATTTATTCAAGAATGTCCTCTCACAAAAACTGGGTTTTCAGCAGTTAGTATAGAACACTAATTCACACATAAAAACATTGAGTATTTTACACTTTTTCTTAACAATGTGTCTTGAGTCTGTATTTTGAGGCTAAAAAGAAGCAAAACAAAAAAAACCCTGCAGTTTCCAGAGTTGTGGTGGATGAAGGGGTGGTGATGGATGATTCTCGCTGCAAGAAACAATTCCTTCACACATTGGGACCTTATCTGGAAAACTGCACAATTCCATTACACTGGGACTTGTAGTCTGTCTGTGGTTCCACTGGGAACTAAAGCCACACAAAACCACAAGAAACACATTCCCAGCAGTGGAGCTGCATCTTGCATTTCAGAACCATTAGCATCAGGACTGTGACAGATCCCAACCAGTTCTTCAATGTCCTTGCAAAGCTTTCAGGAGTTTCAGAGTTAAAATAAACTCAAGCTGGTAAAATAACTGTGTTAGATAACACGGGTTTCTGTCTTGTTCTTCAAGTCAGAGATCTAACCGCCCCTAGGAAGGGTTCTACCAGTTTCCACACCCTTTACATAAATCAGTGTCTTGGTTTCCCATCCCTGATAGGAGGCAAATAGCACTCATGGGATAGCTGAGAGAGGATAAACATCTTCTGGATTGCGAGGCACTTGGGTACCACAATGATGCATAAACACTTTAAAAGGTGAAGAGGCAGACCGGAAACAAATATCACCTCAATCAGGAGCTGAGCTGCTGCAGTGCCAGCTACACAGGAGAGCAATTACACTCTGTATAATCCCAGATTTCCGCTCTACCTACAGGCTTGTTCTCTTCAGCATCTGCTGAGCTGGGTAGTCCTAAAAGCTACAGGATTAAAATGACACACTGGCAAGCCCCTGTCCCTCAACCACTACCTGTGTGCTAAGCAGGAGTGTGCTGTGGAAATGTTTTCACTCAGGGGCCCTTGGGTGGATGTACAGCATACCATCTTCTCTCACCCTCTCTCTGCTGGAAAAACAAATGCCCCAGGAAAATACGGCCTTGTTAAACACAACCTGAAGGGTTAGATGATGGCATGGGTAAGATCAGTGGCAATGCTTCAGCTGATCCAGGGCAGAATGTGTCATCTTTTCTGTCAAAAAATAGTTTGTTCCTTGCTGGGTGGCTCATTGCCAAGGTAATAAATAGAAGTTTCTAAAAAGAAATAAAATAAAAAGGAAAAATAAACACAGAGCAATGACTTGTTCTGCAAATTGACAGGAGACTTGCCTGAGGCAATGGATAAGGGGTGACAGGGATGAACAGCTCTCTTGTGGAACCTTATTAAAGAGAGGAGCAGAGCTCTTCTCAGATACTCTTTATGAGATTCTGCCATCTGGGAGAGATCCAGATTGCCAGTTATCAGAAAGAACAATTCCAGCTGGCCACAACACTGTCAAGGCAGAAATTATCTCCTTACACAATGGCACTGACTCAGACTGCTTGCAACTTTTGTCAACTTTGGGCCAGTTGCACAAGGTCTGCCATCAGCCATAGTGGTATGTATTTGTATTATGGAGTCCTGGAGATCAGGACCTCATTATTCCAGACAACAAATGAACGCACAACAAATAGGAAATCCCAATGTATACAAAGACCAGGGCAGAATCCTACTCATTATCTCCTGTACTCCACAGCATCCATCTTATGATATCCTGTGATGGCTTCTACCTGTTTCCTACCAGTATCTCATTTGCAACCTAAAGTGAGAAGCTGCTGTATGCAGTATTAACCCACCACTTCCCTGGTTAACATCTGAGAGCTAATTATTTCGGTAGAGACCTTGGAACTACTACATTGTGGCAGTAGCAACACCAAAACCTAATACAATTTAGTAATGCTCTTCCTTCAGGTGGTCTTACTGGAACAGTGAAAGCAGGTGTAAGGATTACACACCACTTCCAAAAAGCTCATGGAATGGGTAAATTTTTCATTATTCTTGCACTGGTTTCTTGCAGTGTTTCCCAGCTGTCCTTGCCAAGGAGACTTCTCTTAGGGAAACAAAGCATCTTTGTGGCATGTTGTAGTCCAGTTGTTGTGCCAGCCCCAAGCCAGTTGTGGCCCATGGTTGCTCAAACCTAGTTGTGAAGTGTGTCCTGAGACAGGCAGAGAAGCTCTCTTATACCAGGCTATCACGAAATCTGAATCAGTGCAGGGCAGAGAAGTGAGGCAGCCATGCTGCCATTGCCAAGTCACGGCAAAGACCTGCTGACTGCTCTTTCCTTTGGTGATCAGATGATATCTCAAGGAATGTCTGCCCCTCTCCTGCCCATGATCTGGGACCTCCCAGAGACCTCAGGAGAAATGCATCATATACTGCTATGAGCAGGGTATGTACACACTTTTGAAATACAATTTAAATCTGAAAGCAGTGAAAAAGCACAGAGACTCCTCAGGGACCCCTTTTTAGAAATGTAGCTCATGCTGTAGCTGTTATTTCACCTTGATCTCCTAGAGTGGAATACTTCCAGCACAGGCTTTGATAAAACAGTTCACAGTACCCTAAAACTTTGTTTCCTCCCTCCATAGAATGATTATTGGAGAAAGGGCTACCTTTGTGTGGTAAAACCCTCGCAAATGAAAAATAATCCAGCCAATGGAGAGAACCCAGGTAGCAGCAGGACCCTGTCCTCTGCTAGACAGTGAGCAGATGTGTAAGAAATGAACATCTTTGGTTCAAAGGAGAGTCTTACAGATGCTTTCTATCCCTTCTTGGGACTTCATGTCTTCCCCAATGTATTTTCTCTTTTCGGACAAGAATTCTGCCAAAGAGGAAAATGGCTGAAAGTACCTCATTAGTTAAGGAGCCTTGAGTTATAATGATTTTCCATGAAACTTCAGACTCTGAATTGACTTTTGAAAATGAAATGAGCTTAGGCTCACTTAAGCACTTTTTCAACTTCATCTGAATTTGTTGATTGAAGAAGGAACATTTAAGGACTGAGACTTATGAGGAGGAAATATCATACTGAAACAAATTTCCACTAAAAAGAAAACGGAAAAAATAAGTGACTTTGCCAGAGAGGTGCTTCAGTAGTGAAGGCTTTCTTAGTAAAACAAGAACTGAGAGGCCCTTCTGCTTTCCCATTCATTTACATTAGGAAAGAAAGAAAGAAAGAAAGAAAGAAAGAAAGAAAGAAAGAAAGAAAGAAAGAAAGAAAGAAAGAAAGAAAGAAAGAAAGAAAGAAAGAAAGAAAGAAAGAAAGAAAGAAAGAAAGAAAGAAAGAAAGAAAGAAAGAAAGAAAGAAAGAAAGAAAGAAAGAAAGAAAGAAAGAAAAGAGAGAGAGAGAGAGAGAGATAAAAAAGCTTTCTGTTTCTTAAAAGAACTGAGAAAAGGGTTTGTTTTTTTCCAAAGTGAAATATTTGGTTTCCATTTTTTCCCATGGTATTTTTCTGTCAACCAGGAATTAAAGGAAAACAGTGGAACACCAAACATAACCTGCATTTGGCTGGCTCTGTATGCCCTACCTCTATCTTTTACCGCAATGTCTATAGGAGAATATGAAGCAAGAACATATAAGCAGCCAGGGTTTTTTTGACTAGAGATATGTGGGATGCTTCAGGACCCCAGCACAAAAGAACGTCTTTAGCAAGGGAGTGATAAAACTATCTCTAAATTAGTTCTATGTTTTGTGTCTGCTACTCTTCTTAACTAGAAAGGTCCTATCCTCTTCTATTCCACCCCAACGTTTTGCAAAAAGCCCAGGAGGGAAAGAGAATACCTGACATTTCTAGCCCTGGTAAACTTCAGATGAAAACTACCTCTTTTTTCCGCTTAGCCAGAATCAAGAGGAAATCAAATGGCTCTGTTGAGCTGTGCCAGCTGTATCTGGCTGATACTGCCAGATACTTCCCCATTTTCCATGTCAGACTTGTGCTCTGACTGTCCTCATCACCTGCATGTTTTTGCATACTGCAGTGCCATGTTTGTGCCTTCTTGATGGCTTTTAGTCAACGATCTTTATGTATGCTCAAGCCTGCAACCAGAGTCTCCACAGATACAGACAGAGTTTCCACAGCCTGTTCCTTTTTGGAATGTCTGGGGAGGTGGCTGAGGAGACAAAAGCTTTTTGTATACGTGGCACAGTGACTCTTCTCTGCCATATGTTGTGTTCCATCTCAGAAAGCCATCAGATGTCATTCCATGCCATGTCACACAGAGAGTGACTGCCAGAACTGAGGGCTTTCCCCTGGACTGTCCTGCTTCGTACAAGTCAACATTGGTGCCAGGCAAAGCATTAGAAACTGTATGGTAAAGAGCCTAGATTCCAGGGATCTTTCTGAATTTCCAGACCACAGTGCTTATCTTGTCTGTGTCCCATACCAGACAGAACTGTTTTGGTCTGCAGAGATATGAAACTTGTGATAATACCCTAAAAAGGGACTTGTGATATGCTCCAAGAGATGCATGGTGTCTTCCATTGTGGGGCACAGGCCCCAGACCACCCCAGAAATAAGTGTATAGCCAGCCAAAATGGCTTTAACTTCAGCAGTGAGAAGTGAGAGCACTTTGGAACCCTTGCAATGCTACACCAGGGCAGTTATGCAAGACTCACTTAATAAACAGTGCTGTGTTCAAACAGTTTGGTTCTGGGGTACTTACAGCAAAGCACAGCTGAGCCCAGAGTTTAGGGTCAGTTGCCGCAGAGGGACCAGACTAGGTTGGCACAACACTAACAAGCCTGCAGGGTAAGCTTCAGGACACACTGGCCCTTGAGACCATGCCAGCAAGGCAGCAACCTCACAGAGGCCTGAAACATGATAACTGGTCCCCGAGTTGTCCACTGTGACAGGAAACATCAGAGGTTCATGCCTTGAGGTGACTCCAGCTGAATATGGGCATTAAGCCAGAAACTGTTCTGTGGTGGGATGTACTGCCTGCCTCTTTGCCAGGAGCTGAGTATGTCAAAAAAGGTCAGGACAAGGGTGACAAGAGTCAATCTTCAGGTCAACCCAACACGGTTAAAGACAATTTATTTCCTGAAGCCTGGAAGGGGCAGAGAAGAGAAAACACAAAAAAGTGGGCAAAACATGGGAAAAAATAAGCAGATGGGGCTGTCACAGGGTGAAGTCTGTCCTGTGGACAGGAAATGTCTTTTCGGGATAGTTTTAAAAGTTTCATTTTCTGCCTGTGTTCCAGAGGCCAGAGGCAAGAGCCTGACTATTTTTAAGGATAAGTTTGACGCATTATGAAGGACCTTGTGTGACATGATAGGATGTTGCAGTCAGGAAATGGACACCCTGACCCAGGAGAGGCATTCCAACACTATGCTCCTGAGCTCGGGTTCTGGCCATCTGCAGGCTTCACTCTCTTTCTCCAGAGGAGACAGGAAATGAAATAAAAACAAAACCCAAAAAACAAAAGCCTAACCTTTCATTTTACTCAAACAGAAATAATTCAGAGGAAAACAGGAAACTTCAGGAAGCAAACTCAGATTAGCAAAAAAATTATCTAAGGGTATGTGTATGTCAGATGTCCTCTTTAACTGAGTAGTAGAGCTATTCCTGGGATCTGGGGTTTGACATCGGGCCAGCAGTAGTAGCTGGGCACCAATGGCCTATGACTTGCTGGGTTGATGTGAAAGCACAAGCCCATGCAAGACATTCCCAAAGTCTGTGTCTCCAATTGGGCTATGAGAACATGTTGCCAGGGTGAGCCCACACTAGAGTGTAATCTGATGCAAGCCCAAAAAAGCTGGGGGTGTTGATCCTGAATGTTAAACAAAAACACTGGAAACTAATACCCCAAAGAGCTGGTCTTTCATATTTGACCACAAATCTTGAGAATCTGAACAGTGGTTAAAGAGACAACTTCCCTGTTGGAAGTATAGGTCTCATCCTTGGCTAGAAGTCTTGACTGCTTTCCCCAGCCTGGGGACCACAGCTGCAGAGTTCTTGCCTTGTCACAGAAACAGCAAATGCACATTCAGGCAAAGGGACACTACAAAACAGAAGCCACCAAGAAAGCTGGGACAGTTTTCCACCTGGACAATTACGGTCTCCAGTGTTCTGCTAGGAGGTTGAGTGACACAAGCCTCTGCCCTGCAGAGAGGAAGATACTGTATGGGGGATTCCCACTTGATGTTCCTTTTTGCTCCACTCCATCAGGATTTATTCTGCCTCCATCTTTGCTTCTTCTCTGGTCCACTGTCACCTCTCACCCTGACACAAGAAACAGCTTTAAGGTGGAAGCTGTGTTATAGAATTTACAAAATCAAATGCTCAGAAGCAAGAGACATCTTGGTCATGACTGCATTAAAAATTAAATGGTACCAGGTTGTGTTCCCAGACTCCAGAACAGAATCACCGACTGTTAAATTGTAGTATATTCCCTGTCACTTTTTGACCTAGACCAAGGAGGGGTCCTACCAGACCATACCTTTAAACAGTCTGTGACTTAGCCTAGGCCAGGAACTATTCTTCGTAAAGAGTTTACAGACAGCAACCCTCTTCTGGAGGGTGATGAGGTTTAATGTAAGTAAATGCAGACCTTTCCATTCCAGTTGGTTTCAGTGCCAGAGAAAGATCCAACATTCAGTATTTTAGTACAGCTGTAGCCTATAGTATTGTTCAAAGAGCAGGGTAGAAAAGGCTACAGGGTTTGGAAATATCTCTCATGCAACCTGCTTGTAGTGTGAAACAACCTCATCCATCACATCTCTGTGACAAAGAAAGCTGTGGCTGCTTTCTTCATCTCTGTCTCTGTTTATTAAATGGCTCATTGGAAAACCCATGGGAATAAACTACAACAGGCATGAAATTCAACTTTTGGGAAGGTACAGAAGAGAAACAGCAGCACATTTCTACAGCTAGGGCTCTGGAGTACCAAAAAATATATGTAGTGGGGAGGAGGAAAGGAAGACTGCTTGAAAAGAAATGAGGTGTGAGGGCAGGTCACAGAGGGCTAGGTTGCTGACTCTAACCACGGGTCAAGGGTGCTATTCAAAAAGCCTAAATGTACATGCAAGTCAAATTACAAACTTTCAGCTCCATTCGTCTTTTGCATCAGAAGTACTTGGAGCACAACAGCAGTAAATTAGTGCCAGCTCTCCCACTGAGTTAATTCAGAGGATCTTTTCCTGCCCAGCAGGGTCTGATTTTTCATGTAGATTCCATATTGTGATTAACATGGAAGCATTTTCTCATTTAACAGAAGGAAAAAAAAATAATCCCAAAATACTCTAAAATCTTCATCAAATAGGGCTTTTGGGGGGGAAATTTGCTTTGTCTTCTCTCTCTTCTCTTCTCTTCTCTTCTCTTCTCTTCTCTTCTCTTCTCTTCTCTTCTCTTCTCTTCTCTTCTCTTCTCTTCTCTTCTCTCTTCACTCTCCTCTTCCTTCTCAGTCAACTACTAATTTAAATGAAAAACTGTGCCAACAATGGGCAATGATACAAAAAGATTGATTGATCCACCCTATTTCACCCTCACATACCTTTTGGGGTACATGTACCTTCTGAGTGAGGCTTGTCAATCACCTTGGTACTTGATATTGTCCTTACCTCCCACACCACTGATTAGTGTCACTCACTGAATGAGCAGAGAGGGCGCGGAGGCAGATTCTGCCAGCAGCAAGAACCTAACTTCAAATTAAACTTGTGAAATACAGCCTAAGATTCATGCCATGTAGGTGGAGGGAGGAGGAGAGGAAAACATCTTTTCCTTGAAGGACTCATGGCTTCATGTCTGTTTTTATTTCTTGTAAAAAAGAAACCGTCTAGCTTAAGGAGGAGATGAGAGAAGGTAGATTGGTTTTTAGGACCACTGTGTGGTGCCTTGGTAGTAAAACAGCACACGGCGAAGGGGTGAAGGATATACCAGGAAACTGCAGTCCTTTGTGGAGGGTGTCTGTGAAAGCAGTTCATCCATATCCATGTACCAGAGACAGCTAGATTGTTTTTATGGAATTATTTCCACATGGCAGGAGCCCAAGGGACTCTGCAGTATGGCAGAGAGGTAGGGAAGGAAGGAGAGAAGTGGGAGGCTGGTTTTCATGTCTGCATGTTGACAGCCAGCACCTTAGGGGCTCGATGGAGAAGTCTTCTGCTAAATGTTGGCCTACGAAGGGGTGACATGAAGTGCCTAGATATGGTGTGGAGCTGCAAAGCACTGAACTGGAGTATCTACAAAGTTTGAGCATGCCTGGGAACTGGAGCTGTGTTCACATCCTGTGAAGGGTTCATTTGGATGTTATGGAATTGAAAGGGGGGTTGGAAGGTCCTAAATCTTATCTGGTTGTGAATGAAGAACAGGAATTATACCTCAGACTGGGGTGTGACAAAAATATGTGTGTAGCATAGTGGTTATTCAGTGTATTTGGAGGCAGGACGTGTCTGGAGCGGGACGTTGACTTACCTGTATGTCATGGGTTCCACCATTCTGCTAAACTAGGCTGTTGATATTGCTGAAATAGGCACTGAGAGGCTTAGGAATGCTTGCAAAAGGGTCCAGGGGAGCCCTCATGCCCCTAAGTCAAATAACAGTGAGCCCCCAGCACTTCCACTGATGGCAGTGAGAAGAGAGTGGAGGAAGGGAATAGGGGAGCCTTGCAATGGGGTTGGACTGGGCTTTTAAAAGAGCAATATCATCAGAGTGTCATGAATTTTGACATCTGTGGGATGAGGAGCCTGGACAGGTAAATTTTGATGTGAGAAAGGAAGACTTAAGGGGAGAGGACGTAAAAGGCAATGAAGGGCTGGGAGAGGGCTCTTAAGGGTAGGGACAGATGCTCCTGCAGTCATTCAGGGGAAAGCGAGCACTTGGAGCAGTAGCTGCTCCTCCCAGCATTAGTCATCAGCCCTTGGCCAAAGTCTGTCAGGAGCCCCAACCAACTTCAACAGCCCTGGAAGAGGCAAGGAGAGCTGCAGGAGCAAGGCTGCCCTGTGCCTGTCCTGCCTACACCCAGGCCCACCTCCTCTCATAAAAGCAGCAGCTCCTGGGCTAACCTGGCACATGGTCTTCCAGCCCCTTCTTGGGGCACTAACTACAACCCCCCAGTACCATTAAAAGGCCATTATGTGGATACATACAATTAGGGATTACAAAACAGCTTGATTCTGCACCCTCTGACACTGCCAACAAAGCCCTGCTTAGGCAGGAGTCTTTTTCAAGGCATGGATGGAGTTCTCCACATGACATTTACACTTTCAGGAACTGATCATTTCACTGCCAAACAAAAGCCATACAGCTGGATTCCATGCACAAATGACTCTATCTAGAAATAGATATCCAATTAAGGGAAAAGATGCTTCCAAAAATCACTTTGTTTCCTACAGTTTAGAAGCTTTCTGGTTTTTGTTGTTGGTGTGGGGGGGGGGGGGGGGGGGGTTTGTTTGTTTGTTGTTGCTGTTGTTGTTGTTATTTGGTTGGTTAGTTGGTTGGTTGGCTGGTTGGTTGGTTGGTTGGTTGGGGTTTTTTGGGGGTTTTTTTGTGTGTTTTTTTTTGTTGTTGTTTGTTTGGGTTTTTTATTTGTTTTTTTGGTTTTTTTTGTTTTTTAACTGACTTTTCATCTTAATCAATTTGGGGTTTGTTTATTTTTAACTGAGTTTGTAAAATCCCACACACTAAGCCCCCAGTACAGAAAGAACAGAATCTGCTATTTATATTTGGTTTTGGTTTTTTTTTAATTGCAGAACAGCTATCACATTCTCCACTCTATCTTTTGTCTCAAAGTTTTTCATGCCATTGTAATTCAATAGACTTAAAATCTGTTTTTAAGGGAAGCTGCAGAGCTCAGAAGAGCCAACACCAAGCAGGGCTAAGGAATTTTTGAGTGCTTTTAAGGACAATCAAGAGAAGTAAAAAGTTTTAAGATGAGGTTAGTGCACTGATCTAGTTTACACCCCTGATGAAGTACATCCAACAGTCAAACAAATGACCTGTAATTGGGAAAAAAGAACGAGAGGTCACAAAACAGATCATTCTGTCCAGCAGAGATTCCTACAGCCTCATGGAAAATCATTCCTTGGAGTTGGTGAGGAGAACAGGACACAGAGAAAGGAAAGAGAAGCTGCTTAGAGCAGGTTCATGTCAGGCAGGTGTGATTTCTTGGTCTGTTTTGGTGCCACATCTTTCTTCTGGGCTTATCCATGTTCAAGACTACCACTCTTCAATAAATGCTGGGATTTGATCCTTCCCAGGCCTCCAGGAACTGAAAAGCCTCCTGGAAAAACATGTTTTGCCAGAGCGTTGGGCTGGAGTTGTCCGGCTGGTTTGGCACTGGGTCTCATCAGAATTTCCACCCTCTCACAATTTCGTTGCCTGTCACCTGCAAACCTTTGGTACAGGACAACCAAAAGAGCAGGAGAGACCAGTGGGGAGATGCAAGGTGCATCTGGTGCAGGATGTGCAAGTGGGTGCCAGAGGATGAAGGGACGAGAGGGGACATTGAATTCTCCTACATCACGCCCAATATGGATTTAAGCCTCGCTCCGCGTCAGCGCACTGGCCCTCTCTTGCGGGTGAGGAGAGGGGCCGGGGATGTGTGTGGGAGCAGCAAAGAGATGGGCCAGCACGTTTTCCCTGCCGGGAGCTATCCAGGGAGCATCCCTGACACTCCCCCACAACGCCTGGCAGCCGGGCTCCCACCGCTGCTCTGCGCTGCACAGCCCCCTCCACCCTCAGCACAGCTCCGCACAGCTCCCCTGACTGCCTGTGCGAGACCATTGGGGGGGCGGGGGGGGGGGAGGAGGCGGTGTGAAAGAAGCCTAACAAAAACCAAAACAAAACACAACAAAACACAACAAAACACAACAAAACACAACTAAACAAATCGCCCACCCCCCTCGACGGGGTCGCGAGGCGCTAGGGCGCCATCTCGTGGCGGCTCCCCCTCAGTGAGGGCCCCGCGCCATGTCCGCGCCAGGGCCCCAGGCCGTGCCCAGGATCGCCTCCATCCGCCCCCGGGGTGCCACCAAAAATGCAAATTCCCGCGCAAGATGCAAAATTCTGAGGAACTGGATCATTTGGAGGGCGAGGGAATTGAACCGCCGAGAAAGCGCTTGCCACTATTTCCGCTCATGACCCCCGAGCAGCGGGGCTGAAAGCGTCCCCTGTAACGCGGCTCCCAGCCCTCACACACCCCGAGCCAGGGCACCTCAGCTCTGCAAACACGGTGGCTCCGGGGGCAACCCCGCGGCCACAGGGCTGAGAATGCTTGTGCGGCTCCCGGCGGACCAGCTCTGCCAGCGGGCCAGGGAGGAATTTTCTGACAAAACACACTTCAACAAATGTCAGTTTGTTAAATAAACCTCATGCTTTAACCGCTGTGAAGTCCCGTGGCGTGCTGGTAACTAAAAGCCTGAGTAACCATTCCTTTGCTGCATATGCCTGGTGGGAAAATTCTCAGCTGGGAAATTGGATAGCGCTAAGCTCTTCATCTATGGGCAGCTTGCCTTGGCAGTGTTGCAGGAAGGTTTCCATGACCAATCATGGAAATTCTGGTCAAAGGAAGAGGGAAGGCAAAATAAAAGTCCTTGTGAGCAGCTGTCAGGCAGCTACTGTCGTCTGTAGTTCACCTCAGAGTGCTGGGCTCACACTCAGAGAAACAATGATGACCCCAAAGCTCAGGAAGAGAAGATGGTGAAATGAGTTCTCAAGTTTTATTCCAAGCATGATCCTGAAGTGCAGCAGTAGAACTGAAAGCTCTGGTACCTTTCTCTCTGAATTGATTGTTCTTGACCTTCTTAGTCGCTGGACTTGATGCAATGAGTCACAGCTGACAGAATATGACCATTTGCATTTGAACTTTTCCCAGGGAATGGTTTGATGCTGTTTGGCTTGAGTGGAAATGTGGCAGTCCAACCCATTATATCTACCTAAAATGAGGGAAGTCTGTTGTGACAGTATCAACCACTACATCTTATGTATAATTAAGTGCTCCTCAGATGACATTAGAAAAATAGATTTGGGTGTTTGGGGGTTTTTTTAGGTTTTTGGGGGGTTTTGTTTGTTCGTTTTTGTTTTGGGTGGGTTTTTTTGTCTGGAAAGTAGTAGAGATCATCTGTATCATCTGAGCTCATTTTTTCTGTCCTTCAATACAGCGTGGCTAAAGAATTTCCCTCCATAAACTTCAAGCTGAGCTCACAATGAAGCTAATGTCAAGTGTGTCACTTGGGGTTATTTTCTGCAACTGAATCCAGTTTTGTTGCAGCGCTCATATCTCCTTTCTCTGGCTGTTTTGTAAGCCAAGCCACCTCTTATCTTGACACCTTCTACTTGCTAGAATCACTCTTTGAAGTCCTTTGTGTCATGGTGGCTAGTCCTACAGATCGAGCACACTGTGCTTCACAATTACCCAAAGGAGTTATGTGAAGAACAAGTAGATCCATTTGAGTGTATTTTGTGTCTGACTGGTGTTGCTTCTGTACAGTTTAAAGCTGTGTTGAGTATATGAGGTCATATAATGAAATTGCGTCACATTACCTTGTGCAACAGGATGGAGCATCTGGAAGCAAATGATCAAAATCTGTCCTTGGCTGGAGTGACTGTCCCTTTCTGGAGCAGCTTAAGCCTGCAAGATAAACAGCAGGAGTCAACAGCTGCATGTCAGGCAGGCTGTGCTTACACCCAGCTTTTCCAGAGGAACTTCAGATGTTGCACTACAAAACTGGATGTGGTCTTCTGTAACAGCTACATCAATGAAAAGGTGAACCTCCAGCAGAAGACAGGTGACTTAAGGAATGATAGTCATGCTCTTATTGTTTTACATTCATGGGGTGTGAAACAGATTACTTTTACTTTATTGGGAAATTATCTCAGTGCAACCCTTACTGGCAACAAGTGTCAGCTCAGCAAGGTTGTCTACAGAGTACAGGCTATTTGTCTTTGATCTCTTGTGCTTTGTCCAAACACTTAGTCATTCATCCACTAATTATAATAAAGATAATACCTCAAGTGGATCAAAAGGTTTTCAGTGAGGAAGGATTTTTTTTTTTTTTTTTTTTTTTTTTTTTTTTTTTTTTTTTTTTTTTTTAAATAAATTATGTCCTGTGGAAGGCTGGGGAAGATGCTCTACAATGAAACTCTGAAGCCAGTTATCTGAATGTGGAATGACATAGCCCACTACTATGTTTGTAATAAAGAAGCAGGTTGAATCTGAAGGTATGAATATCCTTTCCCTCATTCCAGTTCTCATTTCAGCGTCTACTCAGATCTCCAACATCTGGCTAGATGCTGCTGTGTGAGCAGCTGTTTCACATCTGGAACATTGGACAATAAGAATTAACTGAATGGAAGAAAGAGTCTGAATCAGGAATCCCAGCTTTATAGCAATCTCGGTTTGAAAACAACTTTAGGATTTACTGAAGAGTTGGAAGGAAGAAATCCCTCGTACTTGGGCCAAACAATATCTCCTCCAGTAAAACATGTGACAACATCCCAAGGAAATAATGACAAAAAGGAAGAACTAGTAAGTGCTTGTTGAAGTGCTTTTGTTTTCCTTTTCCATTTTTCCTTGCTCAGTTTTCCCAGAGGATTTCTTCTTGACTCAGCTGTGCTGTGGTACCAAACATGACTCAAACTGCTACTTGACTAATGTCATAATTTACAGTCTTTTTCTGCAGCCTGGGTGGGCAAATATGCTTCCCATTTCCATCTTTGTCACAGGCCACATTCCAATTTCTCAGGGAAAAATAAACAAATGAAGAAGCGATGTCATGACAGCTAGTTTAGGCTGTACTGGGGAGTTGCATTAATTCCTCCATAGAATAATTTTCTCAGGACACAACAATATACAGCTTAAGAGTGGAGCAGAACTTGGTAGCATCCCTTGCCACTAGTATGTCAACTGCACCACTCAGCTTGGTGTCATCTGCAAAATTGCTGAGGATGCACTTGATCCCACTAGCTGTGCCATTACTCTTAAATTGTACTAATATTGAATAGTTTTGTTCCCTGTATGGACTTTTGAGGTTTTGTATGGACTTTTGATCACTCTGGCGAGGGTCTCTACGCACTGCAAAGACTCTGCCTTCTTAGGCATACCTAGTGCATCTTTTGCTCTTTTCTCAGTTTGCTCCAGTACCACTCCAATAAGAACAGCCTAACAGGGAGCAATTCTTGTTGTAAATATTAGCCTTGTTTTACATAGTAATTTGTACCAAAAAATTCCTATCCAGAATTCTTAATAGCCATCTATGCTATCCTACAAGGCAGAGAAACCCTGAACTTTGCCAGCTCTGACACCAGTCAGTCAAGTACAAAGGATGAGTGTTAAATAAAATGGTTCATCAAGGGAAAAATAACCAAACAAACCGAAGCATCTCAACGGTTTCCCACATGGAAGTTATCTGGCTGGGTCCCCCTAGTTTCCTGAAACACTTACCCACGTATGCAGCTTCATAGTTCTTGTTTAAGGGTCACTTGCTGAGATGAGAATGAGTTTGCTACTGTTAACACTAGACCACGGCTGGCAGTCATATCATACCACATGGATTTAGCCATGACATCTTTGAGGATGCATAGTTAGGCCACAAGAAGAGCAGTGTCTTCTCCTTGAATGCCCTGTAAGGGGGAGAAATTAAAGAGAGTGAACATGAAGCAGGGACTGTAAATGGCAGCAAAACTTCCCCAGGAAACCTAGCACCAAGCCCCAAAACCCCAAAGAAGGAGCCAAAGCCCATGTGTCAGGAACTGGGTAACTGTTGCTGAGCAGAATGGAGCCCACCCTTTGCACAGCAACACGAGCTCATTTTGACTGATTTCCATGGATGTCTGCTTCTACTACATGTGCTGTGGGGAATCGCAGTTTGAAGGGTCTAAATAGATCACAGTTATTGCCACAAAAGCCACTAATAAAAGGGGCTCATACTTCAGCTGATGAACAGATGCAAAGCTGATTTCCAATTTTGTACTGCATCATGGGTAGAAAGAAATCACTAATCCTAAGCCTGTGGCAAAGAATTTCCTGTATGAATCCAGGTCTTTGAAAGGTCTCACACCCACTGAAATTGGTGAGTATTGAGAGGCCATGTACATTTGGGGCTCCGGAACAAAACATTTAGTTCTGTATATTAACTGTAGCCTTTGTTCTGTACATACACACACACCCACACACACACGCTCTCATCACAGACTTAATTGTAGGTAAGTGTAGGTAAGCAGTTCCAACAGGAGGGAAATTAAATGCCCAAAGAAAGGTTATTATTTAAATGTATTTCTAATATCCTCTGCCCTGAAGATACAAGTGGTATGTCTCTCCTCTCTCTCAATAGACACTCTCTAGTGTGTATTATCTCTTATCTCACCAACACCAGTACCTGAAAGGATGCTGTACTCTGCTGCAGTTACTCTGTTTTGGTCTGTTTCTAATGTTGAGAGGCTCTATCACACTTTTCTCCATCATTAACCCCTTTACTGAGGGCAATGCAGTGTTGTCCATCTCCAACCTGATTATAGATGGAAAGAAAAAGCATTGCCTCCATTTCTATCTTTTCCCTACTGTGTGTTGCCAGAAGATTTGGAACTGAAACTTCCCAGTTATGAGCCACTGTGTGTATGAACAGGGATGTGATGCACTTAGGAAAGAAAATGTTTCTTGACCATCCTCCATGAAATCTGTACATTCCTCCCAGCCAGGCACAGCTGCAAGCTATCCTCAAAACAGTGCAATGAGGAAAGAAAACCCTCTTTCTCTTGCTGCACTCACACTCTTCCGAAGAGAACTGTGAGTGCGGGTAGATCCAGATGTTACTGTCAATGAGGTGGGAGGAGAGGTTGGAAGCATAGCTCGCAGGAAAAACAACCCCAGACTCTCTGAACACCACACAGCAGGCTGTCACATAGGCTGTTGTTCCCAAGCAAGTACCTCATGATTTACAACATGTCATTTCATGCTAGGCACAGAAATATCTTCTCCCTCCTCTTTCCATTTTTCTTCTCAAAGAGAATCCCCTTGGGAAGGAGTGGTCCCATTAGGACAATAACAGTTTCAAATGTGTATGAAGGCTTTTAGACAGCCCTGGTTGCTGGAGTAGAAATATTCCAGGCTGAATCCCCTTGCCCAGGACTTCAGCGCACCAATAGAGAGTCTGGTGGTTTCAAAGGATTCAGCCAGCCATGTGTTGAGTGAGGAGGGCTACAGTCAGTACGGAAACCAGCACTGTGTTTTTTGTTGTTGTTGTCTTTATTTTTTTTTTAAACCTACTCCTTTAGTGCCTAGGCACATGAGTCGGGCAGGGATCCATCACTGAAACCTGGTCTCCTGAAGGCAAGCCCTTTCCAAAATGGAAAGGCACAGATCATTTTTAAAAGACCAAAAGATTATGAGCTGAGTTATATATGTGGCAACAGGCATGCACCTGAACCTTGTTCACTAATCACGCCATTGGACAGAGGTAGTTGGAACAGCATTTTTTTAGGCAAAATGTGACCAGATCTGCCAAAGTGGGCAGAAGAAGGTCACTTCTGTGGATTATAAATTAAGTTAGGCAAATGAACCCTGGATGGCTTAGACACACCCAAGATGGTGACAAAATATTAGAAAACAAGGAGGTGATTACAGACAAAATTGTAAGCATGTGCATAATTATATAGGAAGATCTGAGGTTCATACACTAGGATTTAGGGACCTCTCTTCTGCTGGTGACATATTTAGATATCCATGTCCTTTGTTATCTCAGTCTGAGAGTCTTCTTTTCTTTGGAAGTGAGATTAGCAATCTACCAAGTGCCACCATAGTTCATAGTTCATCTCCAGAGAACTTCATTTCAATTTCAGCCCCAAAATCTTTAGACTGCTTCCGTTTGCCTGCACCATCTGTAATCTATTGGGCTATTTACACATCTATATATAGGATGTCCTTTCACAAGTGCTAAAACTCAACCGCTTCAAAGCAAGAACTGCGCACTGGCAGATAGCACAACTTCACAGGTCTTCCTACACAAAAAGATCACAAAGATCCACTGCCCTGCAGTCAGAAGCCTGGCCTAGTAGACAGATGAATGAAAAAAGCCTGAAAGCAATGTGCTTGTGCCTCTCTACCTGAGTTTACCCTCTCTAAAATGGGCTTAATTGCACAGTACTGTAGATGGAAAGCATAGATAGGCCTCTAGCTAAGGTCTAGGCTAAGAACAGTAGAGCAAATAACTCAGGCATAGTTTCAGTATTTTATAGACTGAGAGTTTTAAACTGGATGAAACTGAGTTCTTAATTACCATTAGAAATTAGAACAGAGCTTGTCCCAGATGACACTTACAGTCAACAAGTTTCTGATCTAAAACAGGTAAGGAAGCTATGACTTGATGCTCCACTAGAAAAACCATAGTAAGAAATATGTTAAGAATTATTTTCTAATTACTCTTCTTGTTATGAGCTAGCAATTTGCGACTGTTATGAAGAACTCCATTTCAGGACAGAGGATTTTGACTGAAAAGGAAAAAATATGATGACTTTATGCACTGAGGGATCATTTGTCATCTGTAGAGGAAACATAGCAAATACATAGGGACAAAAGACTGTTTAAACAGGACATGCTAAAATTGCCTGGAGAATTAGTTGAGTTAGCAATACATGCTATTACTGAGCCAAAAACAAAATGTGCAAAAAGTTTCTCATGATTTGTGAAAACACCACATCCATAATCTTAGCACCATGAGAAAACTCCATCTTTCTTCCCATAAAAAAAGCACACCAATTAGGAGCTTGAGTTAAGAAACTCCCTCCACTGCATTACAGGAGAAGGCTTGTCAGAATGATGCTATTGCTCTTCAGGAGGCACTAACAGAGTAAATAGCCTCAGGCGGGAAGCAGTTGTGCCTCCATTTCCCACCTGTATTTCATTTTTCTTCCTTCCTTACAGACCCCACAGATTCATTTGCCCTCAGAGGGGGAGCTGAGGGCTGCAAGTGTGGCACTCGGTGTGCTCTGCCTCCTTTTCCACTACCTCTGGTCATCTTGTCTGAGCATGACTAGTGCAAATCCTTTGCTCAACCAGACTCTGCAGAGACACCATATGGCAGGTTTAGACAAAACTCTGTGGTATTTTTACTCCTTTATACCCAACCAACTCACAGTTAATCCATGGCATCCCTCAAAGGGCACCAGACTATTCATCCAGCTGAGTGAAAAAACACAGACTCACTTTGACACTGTATCAGCTAACTCTCCAGATAACCCCAAGGCTTGCCAAGAGGACAAGCCTGATGTCATGCAAGCCCTGAGGCAGAGCAAACCCAGATCTGGGTGAGGGTATCAGCTCCAGGAATTTTCCACCCCTCTAGTGAGAGCTTGTATGCTGGAATTTATCTTGAATAAGGAAATACGTTAAGGGAGGACAGAAGATAAAAACACTTAATAAAAGCACAATTTATTATATTTACTGGGAAGTAATGGAAGATCCACAAGCTAAGCATGAAGATGTAGAGAATTAAGTGCTAATAATCCAGAAGGTCTTGCACCCAAATCTATTCTGGCACTTGAACATTTGAACCTGTTTTAAGGACAATCTAAAATAGGATTGAGCACCCAGCAGCTGCATTATACTGAACTTTGTTTGGAGAAGGGAAACAGGAAACAGGCATAATTTCCTTTAAGCTGTCTTCCAGACATAAGGTGCAGCTAAGATACACACCGGTATGTATCCCTCCCCATCCCAAATACATATTGCCTCATCCATGCAACTACCAGATATGCTGGCATGCCCCATGCCAGGGGTTGCCTTGCCTTGCCCAGAAGAGCCCCAGATCTGCCTGTCTGACATGGCTTATCATGGGTGGTCACTACTGGAGGGGAAGGTGAAGGCAACCTGTTCTGTTTATTTATTTGTAGGGGAAAAAAGCCAAACTGGGAAAGGACTTTGGTAAAGTGCAGTCAAGTGACTATAAAGTACTGCTTTAAAAAGCCACAAGGTCACCTTTGCTGACATTTGGATAAGGATTTTATAGATGTCACAGGACTGGGAGACGGGCTTGTTGTGCCTATGATCACAGGGGAGGGAGGAATTTATGTTCTGGTTAAGAACGCTGCATTGTTGTGACTCTTTCATGTTCATAAATGCTCATTTATTAGGCTGTTGGATAAAAGAGGTTGATTGAGTTTTTCTTCTCACTTACATAGTTCCAGGTGACTTCCTTGACTCTGTTGGCACAACTTCATGAAATTTAACAGCCCTGCTACCTACCAGGACTCCCCAGGTGCCCTGTCCTTGCATACTCTGTCTTCCCACTTAGTTAGACCGCAGCTGTTTCAAGGCTGTACTTCATTTGTACACAATGTGAGAACTCATATGTATCACCCTTTCAGATGAAGAACTGGCACACAAGAATGCTGGAATCTGAAGGATTTGGACAGATGGGACTTGCTATGATGTATGTTTTGAAGCTGGTGCTTGTGTATAGATGTGTGTGTGTGTGTACCTATGTGTCTGTGTGCATCTGTGTGTGCACTCAGTCTGAGAAGTAGTACAGACTCTGATTGTTAAGCCCTGCTCAGCCTGGAAAAGCAGCCTTGAGCAAACCTGAGATAAATGAGTCTGGGAATAAGGAGAACATTCTCTGATGCCATGCAACTTCTCGAAAAAATGTTATGGGCAAGCATGTCTACATCAAAAAAAGCCTGGTTGCACTATTTCCTTTCCTCAGTGGCATAACATACAGAACAGGTTTTGGCCAGGTGGTAGAAATGATAGGGATCATGACAAAAAATAATCCTCATCTGAAAGCATGTAGTATAGGTGAGCATTTGTCTCCTTATTAAATTAATATCATATAGGCATTAGATCCTTCAGGCACTGTCTGCACTTCAATTCCCAGAAACCAGACTTATCTATTCAGTGACTATTACATGGACTAGAAACATCCCTGCCCTTTCCTCCCGTTAGCCCTGCAGGGAGATGCAAATATGAAGAATGTTACAAGCTTCATACTAATGTGCTAAGTATTTAACATCATTAGTTATCAGAGCCCTATCCCTTTCTCCCACTGAGGTGACCAAGAGACGAATCACAGGATTAATAGTATAGTCCCCAACACTAGTTCTGTGATGCCATTTGACATTGGCAGGTGTATTGGAATCAGGCAGGATCAGCAGGCAGAGGGAAAGACAAGGGGGACAGGCAGCACAGCCTGCAGTGTTGTTGCACCCTGGCTGGGGTTGACAGCCCATTTGCACAGTGTCTGGGAAGTGTGGGCCTGCTCCCGTCATCTGAGATTCTGATGAGTGGCTGGTGTCTGACGCCGAAGCCCAAGAGAGCCCAGACAGGTCAATGGCTCGGTGCCATGGCGAGTTCTGCCATGCAATGGAAACCGCAGCAGGGAGAGGGGCCCGTGAGCCCGGCCTGGCCACAGTCGGTGCGTACGTGCTGGAGCAAGGAGGCTGGCAGCCACACAGTCCACATCCCATCGTGTGACTGGGAACGTGTCTGTGACACCAAACGGGGTGGGGGGCTGGGGACAAGTCCCTGGGACCCATCCACCTGATGTAAAGCTATTTCTGGAAAGGAAGGAGGAAAATGTCTGGGCTTGCGCTGATATGGTTTATCTCCACTAAAGGACTTTGTCCCATATATGAACTAGAAAAACTTCATATGCTAGCAGCAGAGTGAAAGGGCCCAGCAAGGATTCTGAATGAATACAGCACAAAGCTAAAAAATCCTTTCCCCACCATCCCCTTTGCTCTAGGAAACTTCCCCTGCCCTTAAAGCATCGGCCATTGCGGGAGTTTTATAGACTCTGTGGGAATTACATATATCCCTGCCGTTATGTTAGGACTCGCCCAAGGGCATACTCTGTGCCTAGAGTAGCAAAGGTGCAGAGATGTGGATTTCATCACAAACACCCCAAATCACTGAGTCTGTTGGAGTTACCTTCGCTGTTATTGGTACTTGAACATGCTGGTTCATCTCGGCTTGCACATCTTCCCTGAGCCGTAGGCACAAACAGAAAAACTCTGTCAGGCCCCACATTTGACCAACAGATTTAAGGATGGTTCCTAGTGCAGTGACACAATAGGGTAGGGCAGGCAGAGAAAAGGTCAGTGCTCCCAATGGACTGACATTTAGTCCAGGTACCTAATAACAAGTAACTAGGCACAACACACATGAAAACTCTCCCTCCTCCACCACCCTGCCCTACATAAAAATATCCACACAACTCCAGACCCACTCAGACTGATGGAGGCAGCTGCTATAGCAGAGCTTTTAATCCTAGAGCAGAGTCTGTTGGCACTGGCAGGAAATCTTATTGTGTTGGACAAGCAATCCTAGACCTTAATTAAACATATTGCCCTCCCCACAAAACCAGACAGACTAGACTGGAGTCAGACGAAGCACACTGCTTAAGCCAGGGACCACCTGGCTGTAACTTCATCTAGGTGACAGCATATGCCTTTGTGACCCCCTCTGAAAGGTTAAAACACCAAGCAAGCTCCCAGAGGTAAAGTGAGGATTTGTAAACAGCAACAAATCAGATATGCACTGTTCTGGGAAGGAATATATTGTTCCTTGTCATTTCAGAGACTGAATTATTTTGGCCTTTGCCCTGACCAAAGACACAGCAGATCATGCTGGTTCAGGATTGATCTTTAAGGGATCTGGTGGCTCCTTCACTGTCTCCACCATACACAGTGTAGCAGGGAATACCTTGAACTAGGTCTTGCTAGTAGTTCTTGTTACTGAGCACCTCATTTTTCTTCCTTGTGCTTACCCTCAGATAAGGTATGAGATAAGGTGCATTACTTTCTCCACACCAAAAAGAGGAGCTGTGTCATTTCCATGCATTTCCCCTAGCCACAGCCCCCTGGTACTGGGATGGGGAGAGGCGTCAGGCAGAGGGAGGCATCTTGCCACTATGTCTATGCCTTAAGGTCCCCCACAGGACATGGGTGCACATCTGTAAACAGAGTGCAGCAAGCACTGCAGAGGCACCTCAGCAAAAATTCAAAAGGCTGCAAAGACCAGATTTTGGGTCTTTAGAGCATATGCTGCCATTGCAGCCTTCCACCTGAGCTGATCATTCCTCCTTTCCAGTGTCTGGAGAGAGCAATGTACTGTGTTGCTGCTGGGCCCAAGGCTGCCTGCACATGCCACCACCCCATAAATTAACAAGGGACCTTACCTCACCACATTCCCCTAGCACAGCAGTGGCCACGGCCTTTAGTCAGGAAGCACTTCTCTCAGCTCCAAAGCACTGAGCTGAGGCTGCTGTCTTGTGCTGTGAGGTCTGGTAATCAGGTCATGTCCCCATGGTGACATCTGAGTGCCCCAAGTCCCTGGCTAAGACAGATGCCACATGCTGCTCAGGTCATGGACTGGCAGTGCAGGTTGCTCTGCAGCCAGATATGTATGCAAAACACTCTTCCATTTTCTCCTTCTCCCCTAGTTCTCACTGGGGTGTTTGTACAGCCAGGAGCAAACACACAACTCTGGTGCAGGGATTTTTATTTTCTGAGAAACACATATTCCACTTCCCAGTACAACAGACCTTCAGACACACAGTGGTGACTGCTAGAAGCCCACAGATCTCAGGAAGTACTGCTCTTTATAGTTTGGCTAATGCAAGTTTAACAGCTAAACCCTCCAGAGCTGGCAGGCACTGGAGACTGACTGGCTGCATTCACCCCCACAAGCTGTGTCCCTGCTTCCCATTCTCACATGTCTCATTTGAGTCATTCTTTCACTCATTCACCACACTCAACACTTCCCTTGATCCTCCATATCCCTTCATCTTTGGCCATGCCATTTGCCCCTCAGATTAGACTGAGTTTCAGGGAGAGAGAGAGAAAGGGGATAAGATAGGCTTAAGCTCACAGATAACCTCTAATGTTATTTTTCCTAAGAAAGCAGAATATTTATTTTGTATATGTGAAGCCAGGAAACAACAGTTTATCATGGATATCAATCTGAGTGCCTCTATGCTGCCTGGAGTGGCTCTTGGCCTCTCATCAAAGCTTTCCCACACATCAGAGATGGCCAATTGTGAGATGTCCAAAATAGCGCTGGGGAAAGATGCGTGGCCAGGCGCTCCATCGTGGTGTTCCTTTGTGCGTGTGTGCTAACCCTGGAAACCAAATTCCTTGTACTTGCTGGCCATATCGTTTCGGAACAGCTCCAGAGCCTTCTTCATTGCAGCCTGGGCATCAGCCCCAAAGTCTGCAGCGTGTTTTTCAGCAATGACCTTGATAATGACTTCAGAAATGAACTGAGAGGAAGGAAAGAGAGAAAGAAAAACTGAAGGGACACTCAAGGTTTATTTTCGGAAAAGCCAGACTAAAAAATAGGTTGCAGAGCCTGGAAATATCTCTGAGCTAATTCAGTAGGCCTTCCTGCAGCCTCTGGAGGGACAGTGAGGTCTACTATGTAAGGAGCCTGGGCTAGGCAGAAGCACTGGGCTCTATTCCTAGCTCTGACGCTGATCTGCTTCATGACCTTGAGTAGACCATGCCTTTTCCACTTTTTGTCTTCCTCATCCATTAAGACTGCAAATTCATGCCCTCTGTTTGTATAACACTTAGTTTTGTGGGTCTTGGTCTCCAATGGATCCTCCCGGGTTTGCTCTAAAATTGTATGTCCCTTGTGTCCAGTCACTGACAGTCCTTATGTAATACAGTTTCCCAGGCAGGCATAGGCTGCATGGGCTGGTTTATTGTCGTCAAGGGTTGGTCAGACTGTGGTGGCTGGAATGGGAAATCTAAACTTGGATATTCACATACCATTTGCATACCGTGAGCCCTTTCTGTGCTTCCTGTTTGTACACACAGACCTTGGACTTGAGGGGGAGCTCACTGAAGTCCAACTAGTCATCAATAAATGAAAGCCCAACTCTCACATAGCTGTCTTGCACATATTCACTACACATCAGACACTAAGACTCCCTGCCCTTTTCCGTACCTCCAGATATTTGACAGGGATTTTGTGCTTGGTCGCGTGGGTCTGAGCCAGGGGTTTCAACTCAGCCTCATGATTACCCTTCGCCTTCAGGATTTTGCCCAGTTGGGTAAGAACAGTAGTTCCATGTTTCTTCAGATCTTCAGAGCCCTTCATCGCATCGGGGGTCTTCAGGCCTTTGAACTTTTCAAAGCGATCGAGTGTCTCAGGATGGTCCTGGAAGAGTCTGTGGACGAAAGCAGAGTGATTTTGGAGAGAAGAAGCTCCTGACATACCTCCCTTTGAGTATTCAATCTACTTTAATCCCATCTTCTTACCCATTTCCTAAGATGATCACCACTGTCTATTTCCATTCCCTCCAGTCGTGACAGAGACATTCCCCTAAACACCTCCAACTAGAGCAACAGAGGAAGTGTCTATATTTTTTCCGTATTGTTCTGATAATTCTTTCGCACCCATCCACTGGATTATGTCAATGGTTTTAAGACAAGACCCAAGAGCCAAGGCTACTCATGATACTGAGATGTGAGTTCTTGTATTCATGTGAAAATAAGCAAACAAAAAGCAAAAGTTTGCAAAAGCAAACAAAACTGCCTATCTTCATAAATTTACTGCTGCTGGGGAGCCAACCTATAGACCCCTGCTTCTCACAGAAACACTCTTGTCAGCCCATGATTTGTTGACCAGGAAATGAGAGCTCTACAAGCTTCTCACAGGAAAGAAAGGAAAAAAAAAAAAAAAAAAAAAAAAGAGAGTAGCCCCCAGCCTCAGGTCCCTTATATGTGGAGGTTGTGTGTTCTTGAATGTCATCTGGATGGGAGAGTTTACTGTGCCTCCAAAACCGTATGACTGCAGACATGGAGGAATTTGATTCCTGACCTTTTTTCCCTACCCTCCTTCCCTTGCCTCTCTCCTCCCTCAGAAACTCCTTGGAGGAGATCTGGATTGGCAGAGGAGCACAAAGTCACAAGGTGACATTTATTTATTTAATGCCATGCTCTACTTTGTGATACTTGTAAGAAAAAATGGTATTACTTTTCCATTTGGAACTGCTTTTACTAGCATGGGGCAAATTCAGAGCCAAACTTGCCACCTCAGAGATGGAGGGGTGAGAACAGCTCAGGTTCCTGCTACCCTTCCAGCTTGTCTGCTTTGGACCACAAGAGGGGAAAGCCATCACACTTCCACCCACTTCATTCCCACTCCATTCCCTTCCCTTCAAATGGCAGCTGATCTAGGACATGATAAAGCAAGTAAGGAAAACAGCCCCCTGCTTTGGCTCACCTTTGAAAAACGTTTTTCAAAGCTTTGCAGTAGATATGCCTGGAGGTGTGAGCTCCTTGCCTTAGCCATGCTTAGGGTAGAAAATCCCAAGAAGGTGCCAGATCCCCACTACTCTCCTCAGTGTCTGTACCCTTACAGCATATTTGGGTGTGCACAGTCTGAGAGGAGAACTGAAGAGAGTCTCTTCAAAGTCTGCACCCTCTCTGGTCTTAAGGGACCAGCTAGGCTCCAGTGTCCACCGAATTTCCTTTCCCACTTTGCAGTATCTGGGGTGTTCGCCACTCCAAGTGCCAGGATCACGAGGACAACATGGAGGATGGGGTCCTCTCAGCTGGAGACCTCATGAGCACTTCTGACACCAGAATAATGGAGGAGGGAAGCAAGGGGAAGGATGTGCCTCATTTCATACTCAGACCTCAAATTCATCATGAGGCAGTGGATAAGTGTTATCACACAGATTTCTGGTCAAAAAGCAGGATGGGCAGGGCTCTGCCAGGTGAGACTAAGGTGGGGAGAGGGAAACGCTCAGGTACTTTGCAGTTAATTTTACTGAAACAGATTCCAAGAAAACTGCCACAGAGGTGATGTTCCTCTCCTTTCACTCGTTCTTTGCCTCCCCACATCCTTTCTGCAGAGCATCTGAAACCCCATGACAAACATTTCGCTCCAGCATTTCTCACTGTAGTGTTTGGGAAATGAAGATCCAAACAGAGCTTGGCTACCAGAGGCAGAGAGACAAAGCACAGCCATGAGTAAAAAGCAGCACTAGTCTGCTCCTGCACCCATAGAGAGATGGAGAGACAGAAGCACAGCCACTTTACACAGTGAGTAACCTTTAACCCAGAAAATAGCAATGGAAAAACCTCCACCCTACAAGAAAGAAAACACCTTGTTGAAATAAACACTGACAAGCATGTCTCTCATCAAAAGCTCTCAGCTTTACTCTTAGAACTGAAGTTCCTTGCCTACCTCATTAAAATTTCATGGCCATGGCCAGCGAGGTCAGACTCCACCTTTCCCCAGATGGTCAGGACTTGCTGCCATTCCTGGTCACTGAGCCCCATGGTTCACCAAAGACAGGTCCCGAGTACTTCCTGCAGCCTTGCCTTTCCCCAAAGGGTAGCTGGAGAGCTCACCCGTGGGATTTATAGCCCCTGCCCACAAACCTACACCTGTCAATCAACAGCTGGACTTCTTGCTCTCTTTCAGGCTTGTCTAACCTAATCAGCCTCTCTGCTTTTTCCTAGGAAGCTATTTTGGGTCAGGTACTATTGTGGGTGCCACTGATGGCATCATTTCTGCTTTTCGTATTGGACTGGCACATGTCCCACTCTGGACAGAAAGGGCACTGCCGGAATGCTGTGCCAGGAGCCTGTCCCAGGTTCCCAAGGACCCAGAGACAGTGTCAAGCTTTATGGCAGGAGATTCCTGAAGAGAACAGTCATCTGCAAGGCGACCCTGCCTCCCTCTCCCCTGGTCTGCCAAGGGCAGGCAGGAGAAAAGGCCAGGGCAGCCAGTAGCATGGACTCCATTGCTCCAAAGGCCTTTCCTTTCCCATAATGATCTCACCATCCTCTTCTCCTGGGGTAACACACCCCTTGTGACATGCCCTTAAGAGACAACCGTATTCAAAAAGCAGCCCTGACATTTCCCCACCTTGCTGCAGGAGGAATGAAGGGATGAAAGCTGTATGGGAGCCAGTTCCCCCACACCTGCCTGCCAGGATCCTGCTGCCTGCTCTTCTGGGAAACACCTAGGATTAGCTGATGGCTGAGTCTGGATACTGGAGCCGAGAGATGTACAACTGAGCCAGAAAGGTAACTTGCAGCAGACCAGAGACACAAGGACATAGCAAAGCTACATTCAATACCCATCCAGCCAGCAGTTCTGGTCTCTGGCTATTTCTGGCAAGCCAAACAAATTTCAGTGTTGGAAGGAAAAGCCGCTGAGCTAACAAACCATGTGGATATGCTTTGGGAGGGCTCCCAGTCTCTATCCTACTTCCCTGTCAGGACTGGTAATACCAATGGGGTGACTGGTCGCTTCCAGGGGTTGCTGCAGTCAGAGCACAGCCTGACAACAAAGCCCAGCCAGTACTGCTGTCCTGAACCATGCACCTGCCTCTGGATGTTTCCAAGGAGAAAGCAGGCAAAAAATATCAACTATAGGCTGAAGACATATGCCTTGGGATTTGGGAGAAGAGCACTCAACCCCATGGTCTCTACCTCTAGCCTCGAGGTAAGAATATTTTGGCCATTACACGTTGCAAGCCTCTATCAGCCAAGTCAACTTGAGACTCTGAAATCCTCCCCTTTCATCTCCTCTATCCACCAGTTTGCTTCACATCCAACACTTCAATTTCAAGATTTCATCCTGATTTACCTGTGCAACCACCAGGTCACTACCAATTACCCAAACTAAGCTAAACTGGTAGAACAGAAGTTAGTATTCCTTTAACTTATTCCCCATGCAGTTCTCCATAGCACAGAGCTGAGACAAAGGAGATCACATATCTGCAACCTCACTGCCTATGTCCTCACAGCAGTAATGAAACATTTGTACCCTTGCAGGCTTGGGCAGGATCCTGAACACTGACCTTTCTGGTTTACACACCTTTCAGACACAACAGAAATGTGCTCTCAGTACGTGAGAGGCTGCTGCTTATGCTCCAAGCTCTGTATATTCCCCAAGCTGGAACTACGCATTTGCTATAATAACTCCGTTTGAAGTTGGCCGACTCTTCGCTCTCTGTAGCTTTCCCCAGGGCTGTGAAGCTGAAAGTCGTGGTATAGACATTAACATTAAATGGTCAGAAGACTTAAAATGAGTATGAGATTCTATATTGCTTTTTTTCTGCAAGGAAAGTAGTAATGAAATTAAATAATAAGCTCTACTCCCTAGAGCTTAAATAAATAGTCTACAGAAATACTAGGAGTTTTATAGTGCACCAGACCACCCCTCAACCCCACAGCCATGAAAAGGGCATAACATTTTAGTATCTACAGGCCTCTTGTCTTCCCCTCGGGGCAAAATCTATCACTTGCATAATCATCCGGATAAACACAAACCACAGAGAGCCAGCATATTGGCTGCCTCCTTTAAAAGGCACCAGGTGACTGAATAGCCTGTTTCAAGCAGCTCTGCCCGCACCGGAGCTGTGCTGGCACACGTGGCCGTATCTCTGCACCCGCACCTAGAGCCCTCTCACTGAAGCAGCAGAAATGGACCATAGACGCTTTTGGCCAGGCTTTGGGGCGCATCGCTGGCGCCGTGCGGCCGCTTTCCCCGCACCGCAAAGCCCCTCGGGCGGACGCGCTCCGGCAGCCCCTGCTCGAGCAGGGCGGGGTGCGCCCGCGGCTCCCGGCCCCTTCCCCGCGCGGCCGCCGCGTGCCGCGGCCCCGGCGCCCTGGGCCCGCGCGTGCTGCCCCCTCGCGGCCGCGGGCAGCGCTTCCCGGCCGCTGCCGCCGCGGGAGGGCCCCGGGGGCCGGCCGGCAGGCGCTGCTCTGCTTTCGGAGCGGGCACGGTGACCCCAGGGCAGGCAGGGCTGCGGCGGTAGGTGCAGAGCTTTTGTTAGGCGCTCGTTTTCAGTGCGGGATGTAGAGACGTCGTTATTCCTTGGTCGCTTGGGATACCGTGCCTTCCCCGTTATCCTGCGGCCTTGATATTGCAGAGGGCTGGCGTGGTGGGATGGGGACGGAGGAAGATCCCGTGGGCCAGCAGTAGAGCCATAGCTGAGAGTCAGGGTACTGCCACGAGGGGAAGTACCGCTCTAGAGACTTCATGGGGCTTGTTTCTACCCAAAAATGCTACCCAAAGGTGCTTAGGAATGGTCCCCCCGCCTTACAGGCGCAGCAGGCAGGTGAAGAGCCATCTCTGGCCTTCACTAGTGGGTGCAATCCCACCTCTGCCTTGCTCCACCCTCCACACCTGGCAAACCTTTCGCTGGTATTAATTAATTTAGACCATGCCACAGTTCCATGGACAGAAATGCCATTTGTCCTCCCCACTGATGAGGGGTGAAAGAAGTTCTGTGACTTGCTTGAGCCCACAGACACCCCAGTGAAAGAGCGGGGATTGTCTCTTGGGTATAGTTTCAGAAACACCAGCTGTTTTGGGGTTATTACTATGGGGCTCAGTCACCCAGGTAGAGCTGGCAGACCCAGAGGAACGCACACCAGCCACAGAGTTGGACCAGATCCAAGTTTTTTTGGCCATACTCAATTTTTTTCCTAGAGTATCAGTGCTGTGAAGAGAGAAATTCAACCCTGGGCTGGAAAGTGAATATTGGCGAGCCCAACAGTCCCCCACACTGTCTTGGTGGTTAAGAGAACAAATTTCTAGCTCTGTTTTCTCTGTGGCCAGACCTGCTGCAAGTAGGGAAATGGGCAGGCAAGAGAGAGGCACTGACAGAAATCACAGATTTCGTTTTCATTTGAAGTAAGTTTGTGAAATAAATTTTCCAGAAAGAAAGAGACAGAGATGTTCCAAAACCCAGTCCTTCCTCAAGAAACAACCCAAACCATCTTGTGTGCTTACACAGCAAAATATCTCAGTGGAACAAACAGATATTTTGATCGAATAATTTTTTTGTTTTCAATGCGGTTTTTTCCCCACAACACAATTTTTAAAAAGCCCTGAGAGCAGCCAAGGGTCCCACGGCTGGGAGCAGTGATGACAGCAGCCCCAGCTCTGCTGTGAGCCTGGATTGTATAAAAGCGTGACGTGACGTACATAATACACACTGCTGTGGTCAGGGGGAGGCTGGCACTCTGAAAAAGCCAGGAATATTATATAACAACAACTTACATAATTACCTCTTGCATAATGCCAGGGAAAAGGCCCTCTGTAATGCAGCTGTGGTTTCTATGGAATTTTGCTGAAATGCAGCTTCTTCTAAGAGATTAGTTTGTGCCTTGTTTTAGGAGACTGCAGCTCAGTCCATGCAGACAGACGGGTGAGAGTCCTGCACTCACAGCAACTTTAGCTGGAGAGGTGAGGGATACAGTAATGGGATCTCATGGCAGGGCAAGAGCATTGGCTTTTGGGCAGCCCTGCCCTTGACTTTGATACTCTGAGAAGCAGAAGACTGTCATGTAAGAGCACCATCCGAAACCGTGAGTGTTCTGTAGCCTCCACTGCTTGTAGGAAATGAGATGGAGTCTAACTGATGATGGCAGTGGCCAAATCCCTTCCAGGCTCACTCTTCTCTTTCCCTTGTTCTTGGACACTATTCTTAGCAATGCCTCCAGGCAGGGCTCCTGCACACTGATGGATTTCAGCAGCTGAAAGGTGACCTGACCTGCTCTATTAAAAGGAAAAGGAAGGACTAGGAGCAGAAGACTTCAGCATCAGGACAAGATTCGGGCAGTGAGTTTGCAGAGCTGTGCTATGTACTTACCAGTATCTTGGCATGGATTCTCTCAGGGGTCATGCCCTGTGCCATAAAGTCAGAGGCAGCTTTACCTTCGCTTCGGTGCTCACAGGATCCAGCCTTTGGTGACTATCAGACATAGCACAGGCACAACCCACAGCTCCTGTGCAATTATTGAGGCATCTCACAATGTGTGTTACTCTGCACAGCACCTGGAAAAAACGTTTATCTCAGCTAAACAAGATACTTCTTGCAGACCATTGCTTGCATTCAGTGGGAGAACGTGCAGGAAAGCAGAAGAGCAATCCAGGACAAGAATATTTAGGCTACAATATAGAAACAGAGGCTGTCTCTGAGGCTGCAGCAGCTCTCTCTGGGGATGCAAAGCTTCTCTGAAGGACTGGGAATTCAGAGCACAAAAGGACTGAGGATTTTGTGGGGAAAACTGTAAGTGCAGTTTAAGAAAGGAAGAGTATGATTGGAGAACGACAAGCACATTTTAAAGCCTCACCTACCCAGGAGCAAAAAGAGAAAATTATTTTTTAGAGGTAAGAACACAGGGTTATGCCAGTGCAACCCTGGAGATCGCCAGGAGTCTGTGGGAGATGTGGCATGCAGCAGTCCCTTCAGGTGGATTAGACTTTGTAACACCATACTGGCACTCAAGGATTTGTGTACTACCCTTTGAAAGACTAAAGCAAGGGAGGAATCCCTTGTCCCTCATCATCAATAAAATATTGCAACTAGAGCCTGCTGAAAGACAACTGAGAAAGACAGGGCCACAAAAACACAAATGGGCAAAAAAAGGTCAAGCAATCAGCCTGCATTCGGTATTGGGTGTCTGCCTGCCACCATGAGCTCTGCAGCTCAGAGCTACCCACAGGAAGCTTCAACAGAGACATTTACGATGTGGCTGAGGCTAGGATTTAGTGATAATGTTAATGAAATCCCGGCAGCTGGAAGGGGCATCTGCCCCCCACTCCATGCCTCATGCGGGAATGTCCTCATTCTCCTCTTCCCAATGCCATGGGCATATGGGTGGTGCCTTGCAAGGTTCCTGGGTGCTGCTGGAGCAGTACTCATGTGCCTGCAAAGGCAGCAGCAACTGCAGCATGGCCAAGACCAGGGTGAGAGCAGCCTTAGCAGCGACAGAGCTGAGCCACTGTGCAAACAAGTGCCCTGTGTGCAGACCTCCCTTCCCTGGGACACACCAACAGCCATGCCCAGTCTGAAGGGAGCCAGTAACAACAAATTGTTTGACCTCCTGTCTGAGCTGCTCCTTGAGGAAAGAGAAGGCGCTGGGCCTCAGCACACAGTGCACAGCTTATCTGTGGGCTCTCAGCCTCCCCAAAAAAGAGTGGGAAAGCCCATCACTACATGGTAAAATTGGGAGATAGAGCTGCAAATTTCCTTCTCAGCACACTGGGCAGGCAATGGCCCTCAAGCTACCAGCACTTAGTATGAGGTTGTGCCTGTTTTTATATTGGTTTTGGAGACAACAACAGCAGATCCTCCCCCACCCCATGATGCCTATGCAGTTCTTCATGAGGACTTCAAATGAGCTGAATTAAGGAACTGGTCTGAGTTTGAAGTAACTGTGTTTGTCTTTTGGAGAGTGTATTTTGAAGCCAGGTAAGCTCTGTGGTCTGGTTTGTCACACAGCTGGACTGACACACGCTGGTGGGGTGCGGGGAGGCAGAGCTACTTACGCAGGCATCCTTTGTGGAAAAAACACCATGGAGCCATCCTCCAAAACCCTAGGCAGCACTATCTAACTAGTGGAACAGCACATACAGATTAGGGTTTCTCTTTGCCTGAGTTTCATGGGGTGAAAAGAGAGAAAAAAGACATGTTTTCATTCCCTTTGCCTGTAAAACAGCCTCTCATCCACAAAGCATGGAGCTTCTGCGAGATAAGAGCCTGTGGGGAAGACAAGATCTACCCCTCATTTTATTGATGTTTACACTTGCCTTTTAATGAGCTCCAGCAGGTTCTCGCTTCCAGCTGCAGTTGGCCCTTTTAAAAGTTCAAGGTCTTATTTTGCATTGTCATTCCAACACCAACTACCCCCTTAGGGAGGAGAGGAACAACCAGGACTGCTTCTCTTCTGAGAGGCAGCACCCGTTTAAGAAGCACCTAATCCAGGAGTGCTTTCTGTGCTCTGCTGGTCTTACTGGGAACTCCTGCAGGAAAACTGATCCCTCTGAAAAAAATACTTCGCAAAATAATTGTAGTTTTTTCCAAGCCGATCAGCACTGGGCAGCAGTGAGCACCCTAACCATAGCACCTGTGGCCTGGCTGCCTGAACAGAACATTTACCATTTCGTTTGGGTGGGGTCTCTGTTCTGCATCTCTTCCCTGTTGTTTCCTTTGCTGTGCTTGCAAAGAGATCTTTTGCCCTGTCTTCAGGGTCCTCCTGGCAAGACAACCACAGCGGTGGGGCTTGCTGCTGGCTGCAAGATACTGACACAAAAAATACAAATACTGGAAGATTTCACCTCTGCTGAGAATCCCAGTCCAGTGGTTCCTTAGGTAGTGGTACTAGTATAACACATTATCCCTGCCAAATGCTCAGCCTGGCCAGCCCTTCCAGCTTTTTGGGGTCTAGGGTTACATATACACATGTCCCAGGCTGGGCACCTTTGGAAAGCTCACCTGTAAGCATCTTACACAGAGAGAATTCATGGACAACTAGCTCATCTTGCTTCTTCCCCCAACAACACTAGTGGCATGTGCCCAGGGAAAGTGTAAGAAGCAGGAACAGCTCTATTCCATCACAGGAACTTGAGGCTAAAGGACTTCCCAAGGTTATATTTACATGCTTGCATTTAATAGCCATAGGCAGAATTCTTCATGAGTTCATAATTTTTGTTAATCCTCTTATACATGCTCCCCAAAATATACTTCAGATATGGCTGCAGCCTTACTAGGTCAAACTATTTAAAACAACCTGCTGACTTGGTGACTTTGCAGAAGATCAGCCAATGCACAAAGACAAAAAAACGATAATCACTTTCTAACCATTCACAAACAGCTTTAAGGCGTGCTCATTCTAAAAAAAAAACAAACCAACAATAAAAATGAAGGTCCATTATCCTCAAAGATATCTGTACATGCAGGGCGCCTATCTCTGGTGCCTTTTTAATTGTGAGTTCCTCAAACACCATGGTTTTATTTTTTGATCTTCCTCCTCCTGCTAAGTGCTCTGGCATTGGTGGCACAGCTGGTCAGATCCAGCTGGTCTGTGGCAGCATCTGTCTGGAAATTGCTTATCTTAGCCTGTGGTCCTTTTATTTCCTTCCCCATCAGCTGCAGCAGAGATTTCACTCCACGTGGTGAATTTCACTCTGCTCTAAATGAATTCATGTTCTTTCTCCGTATTTCAGTGCTAATTTTGTGACTTGTCTATGGGTTTACAGCAAAGGCTGAATTACACTGGATTTATTATCCTCATGAGCAAAAGGCCAGTATTTATCTGCTGCTCTTGTAGACCTGCAGCTCATGGAGGTGAGAGAGGTACGCTGGCTCTCACTGGAAGACATACAGGGCCTCACCTACTGATTGGGGCAGAGAGGGTCCAACTCATAAAAAACAGACAAGGACACACTGGGACCACAGATCAAAAAGTCAGGAAAAGAAATGGGACTGCAGATAGACCAGACAAAACAGGCAGACCTTTTGTGTCAAAAAACTGGTAATAAAAATGTCTCATCCATGAGCACAGTCTGGGCTGAGAGGGAATCTTTGGGGAGGAGTTCAGATGGAAAATCAGATGGGAATGTGGTAAGTATTGACTTGTTTAGTTTTTTAAACAAACTGAAAAACTGACTTGAGCAAAGCGAGAGGAAAGCAGGAAAGTTAAGTCCTGGCCGGTCTGACCTGCAAGGAGTGAGTGTGAGAAGTCATTAATTCCATAACTGCTGGTCCATTTTCATCGGTCCTGCTTTTGGGTGTTTCACTTTGCAGACAGAGTTGTGCCTCTCACCTGGTGAGTGATAAGCATGATGCCAGGACACTCCAGGTTCTTTACTCTGCAGCTCAGGCCACTCTCTTGGCCTAATTCACATGGGTATTTAATACAGGAGTTATGAACCATCTCATTTGGATGAAGCCAGCAGAGGTTCAGGGCTGCTGGCAGGACCAGCAGCTACCAGACTCTACACAAAGCAGAGGGAAATGCCCACAAGAGGGAGAGTTGGTGCCAGTCTCCAAAATGATTCTGTGCAAACGGCACTTCCCTGCCTGGCAACTCTAAGAGCCATTCCCCTTGCTCTACTTCTCCTAACAGAAATGTTTCCCTCTCCTGGCGATTCCCTTTTCCAGGGTATTTCCTCTCCTTCTCTTTCTCCACACGACTGCTGTCTCATCTTCTTTGTGTGGGGTAAGCCCAAAGGCCCCACCGTGTGGGTGCCAGATGTGGTGCCATCGGGAAGGCACCGTGACTGAGATGGTTTCTCTGCTCTCGCTGCTGCTCTGCCCCCCTTTCCTCCCACTCACATTGTACTGTGCTGGGAGGGCACCCCTGCACCAGCCTCAGCACAGGCAGCACCCCCTCTTGCCCAGCTCATCACTGTGATCGGGATACGCAAAGCAATCACACAGAGACGAGATATTTCGCAGGGCAGAGTGTTCCTCCGAGAGAGCCCCAAGGCTGAGCCCAGCCCAGAGCCCCTCTGCCTGTTTATTTCTTACTTTTTATACATTTGTGGGTCTGGCTGTGGATTGGCTTCTGGAGTTTTCACCTTCCAGCCAAATGGCCAGACCAACTGTCAGTTACAATTGTTTTCAGGTTAGAAATATGCAAACAAAGGACAGAGAATGAAAAACAAAGGATTTGTTTATGTTACATGTGTGGGAAAAGGTAGAAACTGCTCCTAATATTGTACAGTAGCTAAAAGGTCTGACTCCATTTTATGAACAATCAAAAGGCTTTAAAAAACTCAGAAAAAACCAGGGTGACACATCACTACCCTCCATGAGCACACATGGAAAATACCATTTCTGCTGGGCTCTGCTCAGCCCCAACACTCCAATCCGAAAGCAGGCTCCACTGGGGCATGGGATTTTTAATCCATTTTCCAACAACAGTTGATGGCTACCAGCAGCAGGATCCTAGAAGTTTCTGAGCCCCCGCAGGGCAAAGTTTAATGTGAGAAAGTACCAGAAAACACTGGTGTTGTGGGAACAGCCACTCTGCAAGCCTCTATGCCTGGAAGAGCTCCATGGTGCTGGAGCAGCATGAGCACCAGCAGGACTTTTTTTGTGGGATCATCTCACCAGCTCCACAAAAAGCATCCTTATGCTCCCAAGTCCAGAAACTTTCAAGAAACATTTTGATGATTTTGGCTGATGATTTAGCAGGAACTGTAACACAGCTTATAGCATTCCCGGGGCAGTTCCCTAACCTGAAGCCTCAGAGAAACACCTTCAGAGGAGATCCACATGAACCACATCACCAAAATCACAACAAGACCCCCAAGCATGGCCCATCTTGGCCACCATTCGCCTCCAGCTGCCAGAACAGAGCAGGGTAACTGGTTCCCTCTGTGAAGAGGGATTTTCTGCCTGAAGGAAAAAGTCATGGACACTTCCTCTGAAGCACATTGTGCCTGCTAGTTTTAACATGTCAGGCATTGCACACAAAGCTGCCCTGGAAAGCAGCACTGACATGAAAGCACACGAGCCCCTATGCCTGATCAGTGTCCAAGGAGCTCGCCACAGTAGTGAGCACGGTACGTATCTCAGCTGGGGGCACCGGGCAGGGAGGCCAAGGAGATTTATCAGCACACCCACAGGATCTGCCTTGCAGGACATCCACACTGCTGTGCAAGATGCTGCACATTGACAGGGAGGAAGGAAATGCAAAAAGGAAAGAGAGATGGCTCTGGGATGACCTGAGGGGTGGAGCACCTCTCCTATGAGGAAAGGCTGAGACTAGGGTTTGGTCAGCCTGGAATAGAGAAGGCCTAGGATGATGTAATTGCATCCTTCCAGTGCCTGAAGGGAGCCTACATGAAAGATGGGGAGAAGCTTTTTGCGAGGGCTCATAGTGACACAGGAGGATTAGATTGAAACTGAAAGAGTAGGTTTAGATTAGATATTAGGAAAAAAATCCTTACTGTGAGGAAGTGAGGCACTGGAACAGATTGCCCAGAGAACTTGTGGAGGCTGCATTCCTGGAAGTGTTGAAGGCGAGGTTGGATGAAGCTCTGAGTAACCTGGTCTAGTGGAAGGTATCTCTGCCCATGGCAGGGGAGCTGGAATTAGATGATCTTTAAAGTCCCTTCCAACCCAAACCATTCCATGACTTTATAATTCTAAGCCAGCTTTATTGTAAGTAGGAAATTTCATCTCTCACTTCCAAATTATAGCTCTAGGACTGGGCTCACAAGCTCATGTACCCAGTTAACTTCTTAGAGCAGCTTATGACAATCCAGTGTGTGCAGAAATGCACAGTGTGAAGACATCCCAGTTCCTGCAGTGGATCAGAGCAGCATTCCCAGAGCAGCAGATTCAGCATTCCCTGCTCAGAGCTCCCTTCACCCTTTGGCCAACCTTTTGGTTACCTGAGCAGATGCAATAAGACAGCAATGTAAGCAGTGGCTTAGAAAACACGACTGACTGCTGCAAGCAGTGTGTTTTTACTTGACTTTAGGCATGCTGACAGGAGATAACATAGCCAAAAGGCATCAGAGGTGAGAAGGTGAAGCAGAAAGAGAAGGGGCACCCCTTGGCAGGGGTGAGGCAGTGATGTTATTTACACAACAGCCAGTGGATATGTGTATTATTTATACAGGATAAGAAGAATGAAAGTAGACTTATGTGGAGTGAGATCATTTAACAGTACACAATTACCTCATACAGATTTAGCTAGAAGTAATTAAAAATAAGGCTGTGCTCTGGGGCAGAGTTCCCCTGCCACTGAATTCAGGTCCAGTGGGAAGCTCGCACATGCAGCCACTCACAAAATCAAATCCCTGAACTTCAGACATTTCCCCTAGTGGCTTAAACGTTGTGTCCTTTGAAGTTATATTTTAGGTTTAAATTTCAGTCTTTATCTTCCTTTCTTACCTTTAATTTCTTTCTAGTTTGAAATCCAGAGACAGCTTCCATCTGCTGATCTGAGTGCCCTGGTGCAGGGGAACAGGAGGCAGCCGTGTCACTGTCCAGTGTCTTGCTCCCTGCCCTCATGCAGGAGTTCAGAAATATACTACGGACAGGAAGATCTGCTTTGGGAGTGGAGCTTGGAATTGTTATGTTTTCATCTGAAAGCAAAATCAAGGCGTGTTGACCCCTGATGCAACACAATGCCAGGGTGTCAGGAGGCTTTTGGCTTGCCAGGAACCTAAAAGAAATATTTTCAGCCAGAGTGAGGTTGACGTAAATATTTTCTTTCTTTTTTCTTCCCTCTGAATTCACAGGTGAACCAGAAGCCATGGGCTGGGCATCTTGGAAATAAATTTACAACATCAGCAAATGCTTGTTGAGTGCCCTGGTGAAGTAAGAAACTTGCTCCTTCTTTTCTGTCTTCACCCACGTGTGACTGCATGAGCGCTCTGTCTCTGCAAGAGCACGACTTTTACTACGCTGGCAGCAAGAAAACATGAAATCACATTGCGTTCTCCATCATTTTTCATCCCTGCACAGCACACAGAGGGTGTGCTTTGGACCAGGGTGGGGCTATGTCAGAGATGCCTCCAGCACTGCCACACCACAACAACTGCATTGCAACCACACTGGGAGGACCCAGACAGCATCCTGGGGGCAGGGCATTGATGGCTCCAGGGACGAGAGCCCAGGCAGGGACACCATCGAGGAGTGCCATCAAGGGGGGACAGCACGTGCTGAAGACTTTTCCCTAACCTCCAAGCACACAGCTGCAATATCCCCAGCATCTCCTGGCACAGAAACCAGTAGAGCAGATTTTCACAGTGAGGGACACAGGGGAAAAGAGAAACAGAGGGACACTTTGTCAAGGCTAAACACTCACACCAGCTTTGCAGAAGTGTTTTGCTCTCCACCTGCTTACTCCCATCCACTTAGGCAACTTAATACTGACTTTTCATTAATACTTTTTTTTTTTCCCAAAAAGCATTTGAAACAAAACTATCTAATTACAGAGTAAATATTTAGCTTGAAATGAGCAGACAGACATTCAAAGCAATTTTCTGACATGACGGATGATCTGAAAGGAGCTGCGCTGCAGGCATTGTGTGCCGATCAAACCCAATTTAAAAATACAAGGCATAGAAGCAAAAATAGACATGACCCTAAGCACAAACATCCCCACACAGGCAAATGACTCCTGTAAAATGCCACAGGTGATTTCATGGCAGCTGAACCTAGCGGCACTGGAACAGCATCACCCACTCCTGAGGGAGGGTGCTGCCATGCTAAACCCATGTGAACAGCATTGAAGCAACACACAAACATTGCCCTGGCAGGGCTTGTTGAGCTGCCCCAGTTTTGGGACCCCAGCCCAAATGTTTCCTGAAGACCTAAGGGAAATTCCTGTCCCCTATTGCACGTGACCTAACATCCAGCTCTAGGTATGCTGGGCAGAACCTAAATGACTTTTGCTACGTTTGCCACACCTAAATTATTGCAACGTTCAGCTGACAGGTGGGAGCCAGGTAATGTGGGAAAAAATAACCTTTTCACCCTTAAATGCTGAGGAGCTCATATCCAAGCATTCACACCCCAGACATGCTGAGGAGCACAGAGATGCAGGAGCAGCTGCACCTGCTTAGCATCTCCAGCTCCAAGCCCACAGAGCATGCTTGGAGATCAGCCTTTTCCCAAAGCTTTGGTTCAAACCCTGGTACTCCTGAAGCAGCCCTGAGCTTGAGGCAGAAGTGGATGGAGACATGAGTCCACCTTTGGTGAGCAGGACTGGGAATCAGGAGCTCTATAGCCACACATCACCCACACAATGAAAAAATCACCTCTGAATGGCCGGAGCCTGTACTGGGTCCCTACAGGAGAGAAGGAATATGACCAGATGTGGGTATGGCTCCACATGGGAAGTGGAGCTACAGGTAGGACCTGGACAGCCTAGAAAGGAGAGGTATGAGAGACCTCACTACCCACTTTTCACATGTGGGAAACCAGCAGGGCATTTATGGGATTAGATCCAGAAGGAAGATCCTCTAAGCAGTAGCTGGGACAGGAAAACATAAGTGAGGAAATCACACAGCATCCCTGATTCACTGTGCCCACCTCCTGGGAATGCAGTAGCTAAGGAAGGCAGGGTCTCCACTAGGTCATCCTAATGACCCAGATATTTTGAAATCAGAAACACAAGCAGCTGCAATGATGGCAATGAAAACATGGACATCATGTGGCTCCTGGCAGAATTGTTCTCTAGTGCACAAATTCTAATGAAGACAACTTCAAGCGTGAGGTACTAGTCTGGTTCTTCAAACTGAGGGCTGAGCAGAAGGCACCAAGTGGTCTTGCAGGCAGAAGGAGGCAATGCCCCTGCCCAGAGGACTTAGCCTATCAGTCCTTCCACACCAGCCTCCAGACTCTTCTCCTTGGCTGTCACTAAGGCAGACAGCCATCCCTGCTGTCATGTGCCTGAGGTTTGGGATGAAACTTCACAGAACCCCTTCCTCCTGTTCCCTTCAGGAGGTCCCAGTGCCAGGGCTACCCCACCACCCTTGCCAGGCTGTGTGGTCCTTTCACCTTTTGGTCAACTCTTTGACCCAATTTTTAGCATTAGCACCATGCTGACAATCCTTTGGTCCTCCAGATTTCCCACCAAGGGCTTGGGTTTTTTGCAGGAAGCAGCTATAAAATCAGACCACCAGCGGGCCAGGTCTGAGACTGGGTCCTGGGTTTGCTGCTCTTCACTGGTCAGTGACACCTGCAAGGTGAAAGAGAAAAGGCCAGTCCTGTTCCTGGAGTGGCCACAGACCCTCAGTGCTGCAGCACAGCTCTGGCTCTGGAAATGGAGAATTCTTCTTCCTGCACATGAAGAGCCAGGAGACGCCTGGGATATCACAGACCCAGGCGCCTCACTATGGCTTTGGGAGGTGAGGGCTGGTAACTCCCAGGTTCTGAAGCCTCTCCAAGTTGTTCGCAGAAACACTAGTGAAAGAAAAGAGGTGCTAAAAAATAAATTGTAAAATGAAGTGGAATAATAACTGTCCTGGGTAGAGGAATCTCAGAAATGCCATGGCCTTAACTGCCCTAGTAGGTAAGACAGCTCTGGGTGTTCACTGAGTCCTGCAGTGAGTCCTGCAGTGAGTCCTGGGAGGCTGGCTAGAACTAGCTTTACTGATTTGGTTCTCGTTTTAACTCTATCCAGATGACCAGACTACTAAAGTACTGTTTAAATTGTGCCTTTCTGCTTTTTCTGCCTTGCATCATCCTGTGTGCTCAAGCCCTCTTGTTCCTGTGGGTCAGGAATATTCATGGCTCTTGGTTTCTCTGACTTCGATGATGAGATGGCAGCTTTTAAAAGCATTCATATTTTCCCCAATGCCTAGAGTAAAATTGAGGCTAGAAACATTTCTGGGCATGAAAAACGCCTCTGAACATGTTAAGATTTTGTTCCATGAGGACTTCTTGGCTGTCTGACGGCAACGGCAGAAGCAAAGGATTTGAAAGAAGATAACTTCTGCTCTACAGCACTCCCTGAGCAGCCACCTACCACCAAGCCAATCAGTCAGGGCAGCACAGCAGAGCTCAAAACTTTGGACCTGATTCCAAAGCAGAGAGGATGAGATTCATCCCACTGCCTCTTCTCTCCTCCTGGCAACTCTCATTGTATTTTGGACACAGATGCTCAGAATCAGTGCTGGTAGCTGTTCTAGAAACTTGTGGCACCAGACTGACAGAGCTGCAGTGGCAAGGAGGGAATGATGTGTGTACCTGTGGTGAGCAAAATCTCCAGGGGTCACATCAGAGATGTACTGTACCCAGACTGAGCTCTTTTTCAGGACACACATCCTCCACAGGCAGGATTGCTGAGATCTCAGCCTTGGCAGTGCTCATAAGGATGCTCCTGTTCATCTAGAGCCTCTCATCTATGAGGATCCCCTGCAAGGGGACAGGAAGTCATAAAAAGGCATAGGATTATCAATATTTCACATTTTCCCAAAGGAAACAAGAGTTCAAATCCACCACGCATCTGTGCAGCTCCAAGTAGAGCTGGACACTGCTACATCACAGGGACAAAGTGGCTCCTGGCTCTGCACCACGGCCACATAGTACATGTCCCTGGTGCCATCAATGCCAGCAAGGAGAGGGATGCTCAGCCAAGGTGTTTCTCAAAGGACCCCTTTGTTTTGTCAAGATGTTTCGTTTCTGGTGGAGGCCTTTGGGAAAGGCAGCTGCCAGAGACTTGCAAGCAGGATGAGGGCATGCCAGAGATGGGCAAGACTCCAGAGTATCTAGTTTTCTAAATGCACAGAACTCCACAGTTCCCCCCTGCAGCGACAGGCCACACCTGGCCTGCAAATCACAGTGGGGTTTGTGCAGCTGCTGGGATGTCCCACCTGAGACACCTCCCAGGGTGCTGTCATGGCTCTAAGCACCCCAAGCCATTGCTGGGAGCCATTGATGGGCACCACTGCAATTTGAGCAGCTCTGGCCAGGAGCAAATGTGTTCAGCCCCTGGAGGAAAATTTGGCTTCAGTTTCATTTCTTCTGTTTCGAGGGCACCATTCCTCAGTGGAATGAAACATAGTTGAGAGCTTGAAGGCTCCAGGATCAACCAGAGGAAAATCAGGAGGTCTGGCATCCCATCCCTGGGGTTATTTATGACCCACCTTGTTACTAGGGGTGCCTTACAGCTGCTGCCTGCATGCTAGCCTTGGGGGGGGCAACCAGAGCAAGCTACCTTAGCTCTGCACACAGGTTTTTTGCCCAGTTTTGATGTGAGAACACTGGCTGATGGTGAGGAGGCCTTTCATGGTCCCCCATAGCTCATGGATAACGCTGGGGGCTAGTGACTTGCCCAGCACCGGTCCTAGTACTTATTCATGCTGATGTTGACAGGTACCAAATCTATAGCGCAAAAGGTATTTGATGAGTCTGTGGGAATGGGGTTTTCTCCTCAACCCTGCAGTAACTCCTGATATCTGCTCTTTTCAAGTCAAAGCTATCTGAAAGCCCAGGGCTGAAGAGATATTTCGCACAGCCGCTCAGTGACCTGAATTGCTGAGCCAGGCTCTGCCAGGCCTCCCCTCCAGAGCTAATGACCCTCTCAAACATGGCAGGGCCTGGATCTCAACCAGGGATGAGTGGGCTTCACCACAGCTGTCATCTCCAATGCTTCAAGGCTGTCTCACCCAAACTGACCCCATGAAGTGTGTCAGACTCACCTCCCTGGACCTCTGGAAGCACCAGTCTCAGCTCAGTGCTGGTCACATCACACTGTTCATCGCGAGCAAGGAAGTCATTTCTGTTCTTTTACCATAAACCCCACTGCGGGTGCCCAGAGAAGAAATAAGAGTGTTATCCATGGGTTACAGCTCTGCAGCCAGCTCAGCCCTCACCCTCAAGACCACTGTGCAAGTTCAGCACACACCACCTTTTCCCCAACTCTGTACTTCTTCATTTTCTCCCCAGAATTTTCAATCAACCCCCCAAAACACAGAAGCTTTCTACCACCTGTGCAAAGCTTTGCATGGATGGCACCAATTCTCGCTTTTCCTTTCTCACCTTCAAGCCCTGCAGCCGAGTAGGACAAGCAGAGCAGGCAGCTCACCCTCATCCACACTGGGCTGAGCCAAAATCCCTCCCCAGCCCCTTGTGCTGTGGGCACAGGCATCTGCAGCTGCCCTGCACTGGGGGAGAGCGCAGGGACAGCTGGTGGCATTGCGCCCACGTGAGCTGTGCTTGGCCAGGAGCAAGGAGCTATTTCTGGAGAGCTGCTTCTCGTGGAGCAGAAGTAGCAGAACTCAGAAGCACTGACCGAAAAAGAAAAGCCCTGGCGTTTCGAGCAGGAAGTGAGGTTTGCTAGCCTCCCGCCAGGAAGAACGGGCAACATCCTTGCAAAATGAAGAGAGGACTGCAGCGCTCCGTGGCAGCAGGGCTCCAGAGGAGCTCAAAGGCTACTTCATTGAGACCGTAAACACGCCAGATCTGCTGTTGTTGCAGAGCTCCGTGAAATCGGTGATGTCTGAGCAGAGTTCAGCTGGAGAGCACTGGTGCTATAAAAAACAAAGTGACTTTGGGCTTTGATGCTTCCTCCTGACACACATAACGGTGATTTGTGATTCAAAAGACAAGGAATTTATCATCAAAAGGAGCTGGGACAGAGCTCAGTGTTTACACATGGAAGAACAAGACAGGCACCAAGAGCAGATATATTTATACTCATCCATTAATAAAAGAAGCCAAGTCAACCATACCTTTGTGCTAAAGTTAGAGCACAGCACTCTGCATGTCCTTAAAAAGGCAAGAAAGTTTCCACAAACTGGGACAGCTGCTCCTAGTGCCGGCTCTGTGCATCTCCTCCTTGGCACTCCAACATTGGTGTGCTGCAGCAGGAAAGGGGCCAAACACGGTGAGGCTTGTCCAAGTGGGAAGGCTGACTCCTGGAGTCTGGTCATGGGCTGGTGGCCACTGCACCTCAGGAGCCAAACAGTCCTGGCTGCACTGTCAGAGACCTGCAGAAGATTACTGCCTCTTGCCAGAAACAAAAATCCTCGTTTCAGCTTCAGTATTCTCATTGTGTCCCTGGTTAGGGGGCTCACACAAGCCAGGAGCTTTCTCCTCTGCCACAGGTGACAAGGGAATGTTGGGCTTGGCACACGCGGGCTGGCCCTGTGGGCAAGGACTTGGTTTGTGGGGCTGCCTCCATCAACCAGCAAAGGGAAGAGGAGCAGCACCCAAGGGTTCCAGGTTTGGGCCAAAGAGTCATGTGCAAGCCCAAGGTGAACAGAAGAGCACCCAGGATAGAGGATGTTCCATCTCCAGTGAGGTCAGCAATAAGGCTGCAAGGTGCAGGTCACTGGAAGTTCCTGGATTAGTATTTGGCACTTAGAAATGCTTTAGAAATCACTAATTGCAGCAAGTTCCTTAACCCACAGCTACAGCTGGAGTTGCCTGGCTTCACCTGCTTTGTGCTGGGGAATGTTACACCGATTGGCAGGAAAGACATGAAAAAGTCAGCTCTCTGTTCTTTGGGAGGTGTTTCTAGAAAGCAATCAATTATCCCTCCTGACAAATAACAGATGAGCTTTCACAGTTGTTTTCCTGTTTCCCTTCTCTTCCCCCACCCAGTTCCAGCCCTCAAACCATGCTGGAAGCAGCAGGAGCCAGCACTGGACACGCTATGCCAGAAATGATCACGTTTCAGGCAAACTAAGAGCAATCACAAAAAATACATCTTGTCTAAATCAAAGTTAAGCACATTGAAGTTTTTCTTCTCCACACCCCAGTGAAGCAGCTGCAAGCAACAACCAACCTCAGCTGCACAGGGAAGGAAAGAACTGAGGGCACACAGCAGAGCGGGGGTCACCTCTCACCTCCCAGGACATGCTGAAGTTGTTGGCACTGCAGAATGCATTTCCTCTCTGAGCTCACACTGAAGATGCTACAGTTACATGAACTTGACTGACCTTTGAGCAAGACATAGCACTAGATGGCCTCCACAGATCTCTTCCAACCCTAATTATTCTACAACTCTGCAATTTTCTGCATAAAGACAGAAAGAGGGCATGCAAAAAAGCCTTCCTCCCACACCAGCTGCTAAGCTAAACTTTCTTATCAAAGGGATGCTCAGGCTGCCACCTCTGAGCCAGTAAAGTCAAGAAAAATCCAGCAGCAAAATCCTGACAAGTCAGCTTTGCTACTGGCACAGGGATCAGGAATTCTTCTTGAGCTTTTGAGTCAAATCTCCTGATGCAGCTTGTCAGTGCCAGCCTAAGATGCAGCCTTAGCAGTCACACTAACCTCACCCTTGAGCTCTTCTGCAAATTCAGTTTGAATTAATAAACCATTTCAATGTGATCCAAATGCTTTCCAGCGAACATTACCATTTACTGTGCAGGCAGGCACAGCCACGTGGCACCGAGATTCTTGTTCGGCAGCCATGCTCTGGACCCCGGGCTGACACCGAGCCCCGTGGCACAGAGCCCACGCCCAGGTTATTGCCAAACCCTCTCCCCAGGTCCTTCCTGATGACAGTGGCACTGTCACTCTCAGGTGATGCTACCTACACACATAGAAACAAGCACCATGGCTCGTAATCAGTTGTGACAAGTGTCATTTGTCTATTACTTGTTACAATTATTTACCGCTTATAGAAAGGGAGGATGTATTAAATCAGCCACATTTGCCTCCTCAGTCAGCTTGCAGTGCATTCAAAGAAGCACTGCTTCCTTTGGTGAGTTCCACACTGGATAATGCTGAATATTACAACACTTTTCCAAACTAATTAGTGATTTCCAGGATCAGCCATATTACAGCTTTACCTTGAAATGAGGGTCAGCTGGAAGACCTAGAGCTCTTTTGCTGTGCCTCTGGAGCCTGCCTCTGCAATACCTTTCTCCTAGCACGGCAGTTTCCTTTCAAGACCTTCCCTAGTTCCACTGATGCAGAATCCCTTAACCAGCTTTTCTTCAACAATTATTCAGCCCTGATTTCCCAGCATCTAATTTTAGCAGTCACTGTTGAACATCCTCTTGAGTTATTGTTAGAATGAAATGAGGATCATCTGACAGGAACATATCCTTGGTAAATACTGGGAAGGAATGCTTAAGGAGCTCACACACTTCCCTGCATCATAATTGACAATCCTACTGCCCAGGGGCACACCTTATCCCACCCTTTTTGTTCCTTGCATTTCCAAAAGTAATTTTAGCACCAGCTTCAACTGTACAAGGCATATTTGGCTGTATCTTTTTGCTCATTGTTTCAATAATCACTTCCAATTAGCCACAGGGATTTATTATTTGCTATTTTTAGGATCATTTCAGTTTAAAAGACACCTGATTACACAGATCTGTATTTGCATGACATCTTTCACTGGAGGATTTGGAAGTACTACATAGAGTGTAAATGAATTTCTGTTTGTCTGCAGAAATACTCCTTTTACAGGCAGGACAACAGGGGCAGTGATTAAAAGACGCGTCCAAACTCCTAGAGGGAATTTACACTGACACAGGAATCCCAGGTTCCAGTTGTGTGTGTTAACTATTAAACCTGTGCTAACACGGAATGGAGTGAGGTTGGCCACACAGGCACTAAAGGAGATGCCGATACTGTATTTTGAAATGGTTGTCTCTCCTTCCACACTAACAGGCTCAAGCACCAACTAGGCTTGGAGAGAAAAGAAGGGAAAAAAAAAAAAAAAAAAGGCTTCTTACACCAAACAATTCAAACAATTGGCCCTTTTCTGCTAATAAGCAGCAATGGGAAAGAATAGCAGGGAAAAGTGTGGATTTTCTGAGAGGCTGGTATAGGAACAGATGGGGCTGGGATTTTGCCAGTGTGACATGCCAAGGCTTCACCCTTTATCACTGTTAAGAAGATCCAATCTCCCAGCTTGTTCTTCACACCAGCTTCCTTTCTTTGCATTTTACCTGCCAGGGTGATGCACCAGTGAAATTCATCCAGATGTGCTGAAAAACAGACAACACAGGGGAGCCAGCAGACTGGTGTTTCTCTCTTTTATTTAAAAACAGTGCTTCATTACCATTTGCAAAGGGTTAGGAAGGGTTTCCCCCCTTGCTTAGAGTTTATAAAAGCCAGCAACATGATCAATAATTTATACACATGGATAGTAATACAAAAAAAAGGAATAAAAGCTAAAGATCTAACTACTCCAACCTTCACAATTCCAGCTACTTGATAATAATAGGAATAACCCAATGAATACTGTATGGTCTGAAAGCTACTATACAATATGATACTTAACGAGGGAGGGCAGGAAGTTAAAGGCTGTCACAAAGCCCTGGGATGCAGATACTGCTGCTCCAGAGTCAGCAGGGAAATGGGACCCTGGGCAAGCGGCTCGGGCGTCCTAGGAAATGGTCCAGGGGAAGGGAACGCATCCCACTCAGGACATGTCCTGTTCCCTGGCAGTACCTGGCAATGGGAGGTGCTGGGGAGACTGCGAGAAGGGGCAAATCTGTTGCTGCCATTGGAGGTGCTGCGGCATCTCAGCCTCGCACTGAAAATTTCAAAGTCTCAAAGAGATCAGCCTGTGAGGTCAGTAAAATACTCCACCAGCTCCATATCACTCTACAGCCCTGGTTCTCATTTGCTATCAGCCCCAGGTTTTAGCTCCAACTATTTACATGCAGGATTTATCATATTAAAAAACAAAACAAGAAAAAACGAAACAAAAAAAAACCAAAACAACAACAACAAAAAAACCACCAAGGAAAAAAGAAAACAAAACCAAATCATATCCCCTGGGGTAAAAGAGGATGATTTCGTCACTTGATAACGCAGCCAAATTGAGCTGCCAAAACTACAACACTCACACACACAAAATACTGTGACCAGAAAAAATAGAAAAACATGACCAGAACTGAGACTACTAATGTGGGAGGCCTGATTTCTCTAAGGAATTTACTCCTCAGGGAAGCAACAAGCCCCTTCACCAGCAGAGAACTGGGAATCTGGCAAGAGATCTATTGACCCACTTCAGAACATCAACAAAAATTTTTAAAAAAATTAAATTCCTAAGATTAACGGGCATTTAGCTGACTCTGACTGCCAGCCAAATTATTATCCCGGTGGACGGCTTTAGACACCAGCGATCTCCTGGTGAAATCAGGCAAGGTTTTTGGCTGATGCATTCCTGCTCTGCCATGAGTTGAGAGGCAGCATGGGAAGCTGGTCTCCCGCACAAGCCTGGGCCAGTTGCAGCCCATGGCCCCAAGAGGACAATGACGGGCAGCACTGGCAGCCCCAGCAAGAAGCTGTCTTTCAGGGTCAGCAGTGGCAACAGAGACGGGACTTGGCTTTCCCGAGTCCCGTTTAGGCTGCCATTGATGCGGCACTGCAGAGGGACGGGGGCTCTCCTGACAGCTCCTGGCTGGAGCGAAGCATACCAGGCAGAAACCCCACAGCCGGCTTGCAAAGGGCCCCATTTCACACTCCAGCTATCAGACTCCTGCTTGCCTTGTTGGCTGGAGTTTTCATTGTAGAAGAGAAGTTTACTGGGGTTGGAGGGCGGAGAGGGCAATCAGTAAGGTGAGGATGGAGGGAATGGGCTTTTCAGACATTAACATCACCAAAAATAGTGTTTTATGCAACAAAGAATCAAGTCTCACTGGTGTATACTACAAAATGTTTGACATTATCCAAGAGCATGTCAAAAATAAAAACACAAAGAAATTTACATTGGATGTTCATCTTGTTCACTAGGTTGTTTTTTTTCCACCCCTCCCCTCCTATTTTAAAACAGTGCAAACAGGTAAAACACTTTAAAAATCACCCCTCTACACCAAGGACAGCATTCCCCCACCCTGCCAGGCTAGAGGGTCACAGGCCTTCTGCCAAGCTGCCTGTGTGCTTTCCCGTTGGAGCTAGACTCAGCAAAAGCATTCCCCAGTGCTGCTATTTGGGTTTCCCTTTATTAAATTCCTAAGTGCTCCCCAAACCTGTTTTCCACTTGCCTCCATCTTCATGGCTAGGATAGGAAGATACAGGTAGGGATGGGCTGGGGAAAAACATGGGAGGCTCTACTTTGTATTCCCTACTGAGGGAGCTCTGGGTGCTGGAACTGAAAGCCCAGCAGCCAGTGTCTCTTTTCCGGCAGGGAAATGGCTTCATTAACCGTTCCACAACCAGCACTTGAGCCAGCTACTCAGAAAACCCTCCTCAGCTCTTGCTGTACACTTCACATCCATGGATCTCAAAACAGGTAAGAACATGGGAACTTCACTTTAGGGGTGGGGAAGCGAAGTCTAAGGTAGCAACACGACTGCCCCACAGGGACCCTTGAGGGGTCACTGACAGAGCCCTGTCTGAAGTACAGGTCTCAGACTCCAGAGCCAGTGCTCCTCGCTGGGCAAGTCTGCTCCCTCTCAGGCACTGGAACAGCCAAGCCACAGCTATCTTTAAACATGGCTTTGTCTATCTGAGCTCATGACACAGGATCCTCCTAACTGCTAATACCTGGGAAAAGCTGGCTACAGTAGGCTCATAACGAGCTCCCCATTGCCTCCAGGTCCTGTCATGGCTTTTCTTAGAAAAGCTAACCCACCTATGACAGCGCAGCCTCCCACACATGGGGTCCAGGACAACAGTTTGCTAATGTGCTGGGCATCAATTTAACTTATTCCCAGTAGAGAATATGCTATACTAGTAGATGTTACTTTATACCAGCACAACTGTAACTGCAAGGAAATACAGACCAGCACATTAAATAAACTAACTCTTCAAATCAAAATTTCATCTGTATAGCATCATGTGCTGGCTGGATCTATTGCAAGACAGTACAAACAGCTGCACTTAAAGATACATTTTTTCTCTGCATCAAGAGGAATCCCAGATGCCACCAGACTAGAAGGTGACAAGCAGCAAGCTATTTGCCAGGCTGCCTGTGCGGTTTCCCTCAGAAAGCCAAGCTCTGCTTTGCAAGGGACCTGTGACGGCAGACCCATCACACAGACAAGCACTAGCTGCCATCATTCTAATAAGCCAGGGCCCAGTTCAATTTGTTAAACGTAATTCATTTTGCATAGGGAGATATAGGCTTTGTCCTTACTTCTTCAGAAGATGGATATAGCCACACCTTGGCTACTCTGAAAGCATCTCTAGCCAGTTCATAACATATCAGAGTGAAATCGGAGCTCTTTGTTCGCCTACAGGAAAGAAAGGCTGAAGAGCTCTCCTGTCACAGCACAACACTCACTCAAAAAACCTTGCCATGCAAGTTTTTGAGAGGTCTGGTGCTTTGGACAGCTGGAACCAGTGAGCTACTTCTGGCCCCCGGCCATGCAAGTGTCCCAGCGTCCCCTCTGCAGCTCAGTGCCGAGAGCAGGAAGCTGGGCTATCAGTAAGCTCCCTCAGAGGATCTTGCAGCATTAACTGCGGAGCCACAGAGACACTGGCTGCTTAACGCACCAGAGGAGCCCGGCTGGGAGGGACCAGAGCAGGCCAGGCTCGGATACAGGAGGAATCAGGCTGGATGGTCTTAGGTATTACTCGGAGATCGGGGGTCCACGGCCCCCCAAAGGTTGGGTACTTCTGCACTAAACTCCTCACATTCCTAATATACTTGGGCGGGCTGAAGCTGCCATGCATAGACTCTGCCAGGAGGCAGAAATGGAGCTGGCCTCCCTACTCCCAGGGAGGCCAAGTGGCAGGGGGGATTGCAGGTGGCACTGTCAGGGCAGGGGAGGACGCTCAGGGAGGGAGAACCCGGCTTTTGGGGAGCCACAGTCAGAACCAGCTGAACTGAATGTGGGAGCGGGGCAGTGGGGGAGCAGCTGCCCCAGCAGGGCTCTGCAGATGCTCCTGGGCTCACAGCCTGAGGAACTGCCTGCGGGAAGGGAAGGGACGGCCTCGCTCAGGCCCTCCATCCACAGCGGGGAGAACAAGTCCAGTAGAAGCTTTTGTCACCTCCCAGCTCCAAAAGTCCCCTGGCTGCTCTGCAGTGGAAACAACTCCCCTTCAATATGACTACCTCTACCACAAGTCCTCCCTCTTCTACCCCAACTCAGGCAGTAAAAGCCCCCAAACTCCCCGAGTCTCCCTCATTTCCTAGATTTTGTGAAAGCCCCAACACCCTATTCTCCCCCTCCCTATATTCAAGCTAAAATATTTATATACAAACAACAAAAAAATTGTCATAACAGCAACAAACCAAACTTTGGCTTGGGAAAAAAAAAAAAAGGAAAAAAACAACAATAAAACCAGAAAAAAAAAAAAAAAAGGTGGCCAACAGGCTGGCAGTTTGGTGTCCCCTTTATCTAGCTATTCCTCCAGAAAAATCAATAGCTTCAGGGTCTCTAGCTTAACTAATGGCATCCCCATTCTTCCCATTTGAGGTGCCTCCACTCAGCTGTGCACAGAAATGCTCCATGTATCACTGCAGAAGAGCAAAAAATGTGTGTGGCTGGAGCCGGACACCTCCACAGAAGCGGGACTTCTGCTTGCAGATGTTGCTTAGTGTTAAATGCAGGAATTTTCCTACTCTGTATCAGAGGTGGATGGAAAAGCAGGTGCTCAACAGGAGCTGGAGAGGCTCTGCCAACAAATCCATATTCTAAGCTGTGCTTCTGAGAGCAGTGGCTCACTCCAGCACCGATTCATGGAGACAAGGCAGCCTGGTGCAATTACACTTCTGCATCTCTCTACTATGCAAAGAGCCTGCCTCTGACCACTGGGATTATTGGGAGCACTCTAGGAGCAAGGAGCTGAACAGGGAGGTCTGGAGAGCAGCAACTCTGCATCACGTCACAGCCATCTAAGTGTGCTGCCTTTGAAACACAGCAAATTCTCTGTCTGTGAGAGCAGAAGGGAGATGGTCTTGGGAGTCGTGGAGCTCTCGGCTAAATACTTTCTATCCTTCCAAGTCTTCTAATATGTAGTGTTTATTTGGACTCAGCAGACCAGGTGCACAACATTCTGTGAGAAGCTGGGCAAAACAAACCCAGGGGCTCCAATGCAGCTATGGAAGGGCCTGAAATAGCTTGCGGTAAGAAGTTCCTATGAATTCAGAGCTTGCATGAACTGCTTCTGCCAGATACAAAACTACTTCAGGATCACGTTTAGATATAAAAGATCCTCTTCCCCCAAACAAACCCACATGCTTGTCCCTCACCTCGAGCAGCTTATGCGTGCTGGTTTTTCCTCACTCACGTTATTTGAAATAGATTACTTGCAGAAGCACCTAAGCAGCCCAGGATGAACAGGAGCAGAGCCCTTGCATGCTGGGCCTTAGAGCGTGTGCCATGCTTGACTCTTCTGCTCGCTTTCTTCCTCTGCAAGGCTGCAGGTGCTTCACCTCCCCAAGTTAAATCACTTGCTGTCCACAACAGAGGTACTTCGGCATGATCCTGCACTCCATCTGCCACTCTTCAAGGAATGAAGGGGAGGAAAGGGACAGCAAGAGAGAAACATCTTCAAAAGGAGGAATGAAAACTGTGACAATTACAGCCACCTGCAGCGGACAAAAATCAGTGAGTAAAAGTTCTGTGTGTGGGGAAAAGATCATCCTCATCAAACACTCTTTTCAAAGTCTTGTCCCCTAGAGAGCAGGTAACAGCTGAAGTCTTTGGGCAGGTTGAGGGACTCTTCTCTTGCAAAGTCTAAAGTTCTGACACTGCTGAAACTGTCACAAACCTGTGCGCATCAGATGGTGATAGAAACAAGGAAAGTCTCTGTATTTCCCCCATTTCCAAATGTAAATTACTATTTCCCACCAGCATTCAGGTCCCAGCCACAGCCAAAGAGTGCTTCCTTCTGCAGACCAGAAACACGGCAGGTGGAGACTTCTCCCTCATGTCCTCCTGTCTCACAGGCACCAAGCACCAGACCCAGGGAAGTAACTCTGTCTGCAAGTTCCTGATTAATTGCATGATATCAGTTTCTAACAGTTTTCTTTATCGTTAATCGCCTTTTCCGTGATTGGTAGGATAAGCTATGCACCAACATACAGACACAGAAATGCATTATTTTTACCACAGTTAAAAAAAAAACCCAAAATGAAAACAAAAAACAAACAAACAAAAAAAAAAAAGCACAATCTTTGGAACAAAAGAATTAAAGGCAGAAATTTAAAGGAAAAAAAAATACATATTCGAAGAACATAGTGAGGTATAAAAAAGTATTTTCTCTTTTGTTTTTCTTTTTGTTTTTCCTCCTCGACTTGCTATAGAGTTCCTCTACTAGTAAATATTGCAATAGCCAGGCCTCATGAACTGGGGGGGCTGTCCCACTTGCAGGGGGCTCACGTCACTTCAGTAGGGGGCAAATCGGCTGTAGCCACCTCGGTATAAACTCGCCTGTAGAAATTAAATGGGAGAAAAAAAGGGTGTTAGGAGGAGAACTGTGAAGAGATACCCAGGACAGCACCCAAATGCTTCTGGAAGAACCTGTCCTGGCACTGACCCACCACCGTCAGCACCTCTAAGAAGCAAGAGAGAACTCTGCCTGCAAAACCAAAGATGTGGCTCAGGAGGGCATGCTCATGGCCAGCCAGCTGGAGGTGAAGTTTGGCAAGTCTTGGTGGAAGGGAATTCAGCACCAGAGAGGAGACTCACCAGTCCCAATCTCAAGCCAGGAGTCCAGGCTGCCTTTAAAGACTGCGGAGACCAGCACTCCTAGGATGCTCTTCACCTCACCTCAAGGTAAATGTCTAAAATAGATATGATGACTGGGTATCCTAGAATTACCTGTTTTTCCTTCATTGACCCTAAAGAGAATCCACATGATGAGCTGAGGCTAAAATGGAGGTGCTACATTGCAGATATCTATTTTTAGGTGTCTTTTTCTCTGAGCACATTTGTATTCCAGCCTTTGCAACAACATAGATACTGCACTGGCTAGCAGATGGGCAAGCATGTGTTTTCAGCAAGCTGCTCCACTCCCCTCCAGTGCCAGCATACCTCATTCTGCCCTTGCGTAACTACTGCTGGCAGGCAGGACACCACATCCTTCCACTAGCGCAAGAGGGAACCAAGTGAAGCAGCTTTGATGCAAGATGTCACAAGAACAACTTATTCCCTTGCTTCCTAGAACTGAAAATGGCAAGGAAGGGTATCCTGAATCTCGAACTATTTCTAATTTTTACGCTATGTATCACCTCAGTACAGTTCCACTGATTCACCAACAGTGCTCTGGCTCCTGGCAGTACTGTTTGCTTTTCATTTTTATTTTTCATTGTACTAGATGATGTGCAAGACCAAGTAATAATTGGTCTCCTACAGCCTGGTTCCTTTCTTAGCGCGCACATAGATAGAAATGTGGAACAACTGGGAACCCAGCACTGCTGCTAAGGACCTCCTCCCTCAACAAAGAAGTTTTTCTGGGTGAGGTTTCATTGCACCATACCCAGTGGCTGTTCCCCATGCTGGAAATGAGAAACAGCACAAGAAAGAAAATCCCACTTACCACAGCGCCAACTCCGTAGCTAGCGGCAGGGGCAAGGGCATGGTAAGGATCTGCTGTGTACACCCTGCCATAACTGAAGAGAGGGAGAAAAGATACAAAAAGAAAAGTCACTTGGGAGGGGCAGAGAAATAGCTGTCTGACCACAGGTAATGGAAGCAGCAGCATGCCCTTGCACACACATGTATGCATCCATGCACACACAGGCACGCAGGCAGCTCCTCTGCAGAGAGCTCCTATGGGCATGCTGCCATGCATTGTATGAGATGGGCAAGAGAACGGCCTGCCAGAAGAAATGTGGCACAGGCCATGAACCTGACCTGCAGGAAAGAGGTCAGTACCTTTGAAATGTCAGCTAGTGCACCCCTTACCTTTGGGTAATTGCATGATGCAATTAGGGAGGAGAGTGACTGCTGGCACTAGTGCTACTGGCACAGTAACAGCTGCTAAATGGAAAGCAGTGAGGGATTCTCCACTATGAGAGGAGTATAAACTTTAATGTGCTAGGATTAAAACATGGCCTCACTGTACAGGCAAATAAAAACCTTAAGGCAAGCACTCTGTTGAAAACAACCCTTTGTATTTATTCAGAGCTGCATGTTAAAAGCATCCTAGAACACTGCATGAGCTGAGTAATTTTTACTTTACGATGGAGAGAGAAAACGCACCCATTGATTAAGTAACCTGCCCAAAGCCAGATCTCTGACTCTGAGGCTGTAACCACGCTGCCTGCTTTTGCAGAGGAGAATCACAAGGATAGGGAAGAGGCCAGGATTTGTGCCAGCTCACATACCCTGAGGGTAATACTGTCCGGGAGCAGAGACAAACTCTGCATTCAAGTCTTCTGTGTTGGGTGGTGCATGCATGTGCGCACATGCGAGTGCAGGTAAGACAAAGAAATGGGGGAAAGAAGCAGAAGTTCTGTGATGGATCAATGCTCCTTGAATCCCTGAGCACAGCAAGCTAGCCCCCATGGACACCTCTCCCTTACATACCCATCACTGTAAGCTGCTGCAGCGGCTGCAGCGGCCGTGGCTGCTGTTGCAGTAGCAGGCTGTGCATATCTGTAGGCTGCGTATCCACCCTGCAGGAGAGAAGAGAACTGACTTTACAGATACCTGTCCACCCATGCAGAGCATTAAAAAAACCAAAAAAAAAGGACTAAAAAAAAGTCACACACATCACAAGGAGAGGAAGTGTTTCAAACTGCATCAGATCCCATGTCATGTCTATTGCAGGCATCACCCATTAACTCCATATTCCTCTCCTTAGAGGGACCAGGGATGCCCTTCCATTATCCTCTTTAGCAAAAGGAATACACTAAAGGGAGACTGAGCATTGTTACAACCCTACAGAAAATGCAACTTGGCACGGAGGAAATGGAAATACCCAGAATCTTGAATGCAAAGTAGTTTTTATGGCCCCTTCCTCTTAAGGAGGGGAAATCAGGGGTGGACACTTTCTGTGAAGTATTTTAGAAAGGGGAGCATTCAGAGAAATTCCTGGGGGTTTTTTGTTTTTTTTTTTTACCCTCTCTCTTTTACAGCCAGGAAAACCCAAAGGGCTAGAATTTAATTGGGTCCACAGGTGCAAAAGTATCAATAGCCAGGAAAGAAGAAAAGCAATCAAGAAAAGATGGTTAGAGAAGACAGCCCCTGGTGGTTTCAGGGCCGTCAACAAGCAAATCAATTTTGAGGCCAACTAGACTGTTCCCCCCTCCTCTTCATATAAGAAGGAAACAGGTCAAGGGAAATTATGCCAGAGCAGTCTGTTCTGCTGCTGTATTTCTGCCCATGCTACACACATGTAGCAAAGGTGATTAGAGGTAGTTACTAAAAATGTACTTTGCTCTGTTCGCAAAATGTGAATTCTGACTCAGAGAAGACCTTTGATCCTCCTCCTGGAACTCCCACAAGGAGCTCTTGGGGCAGACCAAGGCCTGCAGTACAGGAAGACCAAGGCCAGCCACCTTTCAGACCAGGGACAAAGGTGGCACAGCAGGCAGCAAAGTGGGCTCTGAAGCCCTGGTCAGATCTTTATTGTATTTTTGAACACTTTTTTTTTTTTTTTAACTTGGGGGTGAAGGCTTGGTAAATGAGCCACAGTTTTGACTTTCTAGAAACACAAATGATAAAAAACATCAGAAAATTCTGGATTGCTTCTGGCTTTTTTTTTTTTTTTTTTCTTTTTTCTTCCAATTGACATTTCAGGGTTTGAAGGACCAAAAGGCAGAGTTATGCTCTTCACCCCCACAATCAGCTCAACATACCTCTACCACTTCTTCCCTATATATCTTTTGCATATATATAGCAAAGAGTACAAGATCAGCTCCACTACAGAACTGTGTCTTTGCTTAACTGCTCAATCTGGACCTGGGAAGCTTTTAAATTAGAAGTAATGATTTTAAATTAATATAGGTTTCCTTCGTGTGGCCTGCATTAGCCCTGTGAAGGCCAACATGCTATCCAAAACATGTTTGCAGACCCTTTCCTATCCTAGAGAAAAGGGACTTGCAGCCTCTTCATTCTTCTAGTTAACAGGAGAAAAGTAACACAGATCTACCCCTGTGAATCATGACCACTTGGCCTGGAAAAGATGTCATGTTACAGTTTAGTGCTTTTCATCTCACCTGGCTCTTTCAAATCCTGCATTTTGGATTGATAGTTTGGAGATGTTTAGCTTGGTTTTGCCGTGTTATCATTGCACCACCACGTAAAACATGATACAGGCAAGAGGAATGAGGTGAAGCCTTAATCCAAATCAAACCTTCATTGACTACACCAAATTAAGATCAAACTTTTTAGCAGTGCCATTGTAGTATTCTTCTTAGGCTATGAGCTTCCTGAACCCTTGGTCTGTCACTTGGGCACAGTGTAGGAGGCATTTTCTCCAGGCACTACCCTCCGCAGGGCAGCTGGACTCAGCAATGCACCCTTGATTCCCACTCTGCCCCACACTTGCCAGTCACATTTCAGACCAGAAGTCGCTTCAAACGTGCCTGGCACATACTCTGAACATGACAGCACGATGCAGTTTGAAACCAAAAAGGCTTATCAGATAATTCTCTTTTAACTCATGTCTCTCATAAAGGAAAATGAAACAGAACCAAACCAAAACAACAACAACAACAAAAAAAAACAAAAATAAAGAAGAAAAGAAGTGTTGGAATCAGGTGTGGGAGGGGGAATGGAGTAACATTTATTAATCAAAATTAAAAACTAAGCATGCTGACATCTGGAGCTAGAACAACCAGCAAAGTCACCACGTTCAGACTCATATTGGCTAGTTCTATCCATCCCAGCATTCTCTTGGGACAGCAGTTCGCCCTAGGCTCTACCACAAGCTCAGTGAAGTACACAGCCTCAAGTACTAGAGCGTGCAGCCACAACAACCTGCTATTACGGAAACAGTCAGTCACCACTGGAGTTAACATTCCAACCTTAACGACTCCCGCAGCATCCCGCCCTCGCCCCCCAGAATGGCTCCCACCCTAGCCCTGTCCCACACCACAATGTTAATAATTATAACAAGCAATAACCCATCTGTTATATCAGAGAAGGGAACAGAGACTCCACTGAGAGATTTAGAGCGGGATGTTAACATTTCTTCAGTCAACTGCACAACAACACACACACAAAAAAAAAAAAAAAAAAAAGGAGAAATAATTCATTGGAGAAATGAAGTTAAGAAATAGCTGACGTGTATTGCTCTTTAACCATGCACTGATGCAAAATTGAAGCTATTGGTTATTTAAAAAAGGAAAAAAAAAAAAAATCTCAGGATAGAGGTACACACGTATAGGCAGACCTGCTCAGTTCAAAGCAATCTGCAAAGCCTACTTATGTGTACTTCGAATAAAACTAAAAATGGGGATCATAATGGCCATGGTGCATTCCTGTCATAGGAGCAATGAGTGTGGACAGCTGGGAGATTTCTGAGACGGAGATGTATTTAGCATGACCAGCAGGTCCAAATACACCAAAACAGGATGAAGGAAAGAAGAACTGTTGCAACTATACTTTGTTTTTTCACAAATCCTTTCACCAAGCTCTGAGACTGTACAGAGCAGACACTGTACAGGTTGCCTTACCCAGCTGATGCTCCTATTCTCCATAACCCAGGATCCATCTATATAATTCAATAAATGCATCTAAAGCCTGTTCAGCTTATCCAATGCACCAGATATTTTCTCCTACTACTCCTGTTCACACAAAACTTGTAACTGATATGCAGAGCTCATCTGAAAGCTCAGCTGCAGGGTCCTAAGGCCCCTAGTGATTTCTGGTGCCACTCACTTCAGGTACTCCAGATATAAATTATAACAGCATACAGTATCTGCAACCACAGCAACAAAGAGGGAAAAAAAGTGCTTCCAGATGAAAAAAAAAAAAAATTAAAAAAAAAAAAAAGAAAAAAAAAAGAAAAAAAGCGCTTGTCAGCTTCAACACATTCCTTCAGCCTTCAGTGCCACAGCCAAACTGCAACAGAAGAAACCACTGAGTGGCATAGTGCCTGAAACTCATGACAAGCATACTCCCACTCCACCTATTTGGTTCCACAGGGACAGGTTACCCACACAGGTTCAGTTTTTAAAAATCTTTAGTCTCATCTCAAAAGAAGTAAGTGTGGCTGAGCTTCTTGCAAAGATATAATGTCACAGATGTTTCTATCAATGGGACAATTTAATTACTGGCTCCATAAGGAAATGGGAACTAGTGAGAAGGCTTATGCATTTTTATTAGGCATTAAAAACAACCAAAAGGACTGTGTAAACCAAGATTAGCCTTTTTTACTATAGGCTTTTGGATTGTCTGGGGAGCATGTGAGAGAAATGAACACCAGCCCAAATGCTGCTTATCTTGATTCAAGTTTTCTTTCTCTGTCTATTCAGCCTTACAGTCTTGCTGGGGCTTTGCTGGATCCCTTTCCCTGTGTAGTGCTTGAGTCTACAGACCTGAGCTGTCAAACAGCTGATTACTTGGGTATGAACAAAAGCCCAAATTTAAAATTACTCTTCTGTGATGCTACTGTCCTTGGCTCATCAACAAAGCTATATTTTATTTTAAATTCCTTCTTTAATATTAGATGGCAGCTTTTTCAGTATTGTCTTTTATTTTCTGAAACAAGATAAATGTGGGAAAACAACATACACAGGAAGCTGCAATCCCAACTAAAGCAGCATTCCAATTACTGTGTTAATGAAACTAAATAAGCATTTTATGCAGTTTAGCTCAAGTACATCTTCTTCTCCACTCTTCAAGTCCACATCAGGTGATCAATCCAATGAGAGCAAGAGGAAATCCAAAACTACAGCTTACTATGCCAGCGTGGTATAAACCTCCTTTTTCTTTTGCCCTTCCTGCCTTAGAAGGGTACACAAAGTATGTCACTGCCCTCTTTACTCCAAAGAGCCTTTCTGCCCCTAGGACACAAGCATGTCCATAAGCCCTGAGAAATGTGTAACTCATAGTATCAGTTAGGTACACTTTACTGCTTGCCAGGTTTAGGCAGCGAGCCCAATTTTAGGATCTTTTATTTGTCATCTCTCAGATGTGTCTTTTCCACCCCCATACTTCCATATAACAGAAGTTAAGAAGCAGAAAGGGCTAAAACCGCTCCTGGTATTTCTGTATTAGAAGGGTGGCATACGTGCACCAGGAATGAGCATGAATGAATTAGAAGAGGTGACAGGACAACGGTGTCCATTGCAGCAGGTGCTTCTACATGGTAATGGGACAAGCATGATCTTGTTAACCCTTCCACTGAATTAAAGTTTGGTTGTTTTTTTGTTAGCTTTTGTTTGTTTGTTTTATTTTGAGTGTAATGCCACTTGGTATGAAATCTGGACACACGCCGCCCTGCTACAGCGGGGGCTTGGCTCATACGTGAGTCTGTGCTGCTCTAAAAAAGCCTCTGTTCCCATCTCTAATGTGGTGCTGGAATGGTTAGTATAATTCAGTTTTTTCCACTGCAATCCACAATCTGATTGGTTGGCAGGTCACACTGGCACTCCTACCTGAGGTATTTTAGCGCTAATGATTGGTTCCTGTAAGACTATTCTATAACAGAACACAGGAAGAGCAGTTCAAAAAAACACAGCTGTGGAAAGAAACAATCATACAAACAGCCCACAGCGGGGCTCACCAGCCTTTTCTTTCCAGTGGATGCAAGCACGCTTTTCACAGGCAGGAGCAGTCTTCGCACGGGTGGGTTTATTTGGGTTTCCCCCCCGCCACCCAGATTGACCCCATTGTAGAAGAAAGATAACCTTTCTTATGATCCGAAATGAAGCCCTCTGCATCCTGGGGCAGGTTGTTTTATCAATTCAGGTGTCTTGCCAGAGTGGGACGCATCCAACAACAGATGGAATGCCTTCTTCACAGAAGAAATGGCTTAGCAGGACGGTTGCCCCAGGAAAGAAAAAAGGAGTGAGGAAAAGGAGGAGGAGGAAAATGAGAAATCGGTGTATAGCATATATGCAGAAAAGGCAGCCCAAACTTGGGACACTTCCCTTTCATCTCGCCTATCATTAACCAGTCCCTGCCAGCTCAGCTCCTTTCCACAACCCTATGGACTTCAGAAGTCTTAAGAGAACCTTGATTTACCTTTCCCCCAGTCCTAACTAAAGTATCCTCTGCCATACCTTCCAGAGTCGGGGTAAACCTATCACAGCAACCAGAGGGATGGAAGCACTGCAGTGAAAAGCACAACAAATCAGTGAGACACAGAGACACTGAAGTCATTCCACCTGTGCCAAGCAAATTGTTTGGAAGGGCAACTTCAAGTTTGGCTAATGATGACTTTAGTCCTGAGCTCCATTGGAGGGCTCTGGCCAGTACTAACATAGGAAAAAGCACCACCATCTACTCTGATGCCGTCCTCTCTTCTATCATCCTGCTTTCTGACACCACTGCCACCAACAGCAAAGCCATCAGAAATCCACCTAATGGTTCTAACCTGACCTGGGGGCTTGGCTTTATGTTACGTGACGTGGCGGTATTGCTGTGCAGCACCAAGTGGGTATGGGAGTTCTTCACTGCTGAAGTTTCTGCCCTTGCATGTTAAATAAGCCTCTCCGTCGCAAGAAAAGCTCTGAAGGAGCTTTCTCGAAAGAAACAGGGAGTAAACCCTGGTCAGTCTTCCCTTTCAACATGGCAGCTTTTTAGATGCCACACTCTGTGGGAAGAGGCACTAAGCACCACTCATTTTCTTGTTTTAGGAGTGAGGCAGGAAAACGCAGAACCTTCTGTAGTCCTTGACACAGCTTTATAAAGAAACACTTGACTAGGCAGATCAGTCTTGAAAGGACTGCACGCACGATAGTATATGGAAGAGTGAAGAAATGCACGCAGTTCTCTCTATCTCAAAGAGCACATCTTCCAACTGCTTTACCTGGGCTGGAAAAAGCACCTGTCCAGAACTTGATCCTCCATATAAGCCAACAAAATCCAAAAGCTAGTTCCATCCATTATCCTGAGTCTAACCCCAGGGTCCTCTTTATAAATGTCAAGAATAGCACCTTCAAAGGAGAGGGAATGTGAAATTCATGCTGACAATTGTGCCACTACCCAAACTATACAAAACTTCCCAGCTCCAGAGAGCTATGACCTACAATGTCACAATTGGGAACTCTGATAAAGCCAGGCAGGCCACGAGTTGCAGTGGCAGTTGTGGCCCTGAACATTTCTGCTTTGAAAGGCAAGTTCCTACCATATTCCTGCTCTGCAACAGCTCTCTTGGAGAGGAAAGCACTTTTCTCACTGGCCAATTCAAATACCTCCATCCACAACCCGCCTATTTACACACAGACACCCCTGGAGATTTGCAATACAGACTGACTGGGTAGGACAAAGACAATGACAGGACAAAATCTCCGTGGCATCACAGCTAATTCCCAAACAGGAGGAGGCTGCTGACTCTTGTAACTGAACGTCTCCACATATTTGTACTTTACAATTCCCTGAAGAGGTGAGAGAATCTAGCCTATTTAGGTGCCATTCCTACCAGCAAAATGAGATGTCCGTTTTCACTCGAGCATCTCAGCCTCCATTTTTAAACAGTCCCGGTGTCTTCCCCAAAGGGATAATCTCCACATCCCAGTGGCACGTGAACAATGTAAAACATACAACTTGTTCATTGTAGTGTGGGCTGCACAAATCAAACCTGAAAGGGCCCCAAGAGGGAAGAGAAAGGGAAGGGAAGACGGGAGAAGGAAAGGGAAGGTCTGAGGCTAAACCAGTCCTGTTATTTTTATATCCAAATTATGTAAATGAGAGAAGTGTTGAGAGAAATTTTAATTTGCTAATAATCTCTCAGACTGATTAGTACCAGTGTGCATGTGGGGGACAGGACACCCAATAATCTGACCCTGGCAATGATCAGGAAACCCAAAGGCTTAGGTCTTGCACCCAGGGGCAAGCGCAGTGACAGAGAAGCATGCTTGCATTCCTAAATATATAAATATATATATATCCACAAGGAAGAAGAAAATTAAAGTAAATGATATTTAAAAAACCAAACCAAACCAAACGAACAAACCAAAAGAAAAAGAAAAGAAAACAAAAAAAGGCTGGCTTGTCAGGGGTTGGGGAAAAGAAGGCTCCGGTGTGTGTACTTACATAGAGGTCAGCACCGTAAAATCCGTCCTGGTAAACCACACTGCAGAAAATCCACACAAAAACAAAAAAACAAACAAACAAACAAAAAAAAAAACAAACACCAAAAAAAAAAAACCAAACAAAAAACAAAAGAACAGAAAACACATTCCGGTTATTGAGGACGGCAGCATGCACATGCATTTTACACAGGCAGGTGATGTATGAATCCACAACCTGGGCTTTTGGCAGGAGCAAATCAGCAAGAGAATGTGTGTGCGCACGCACAGCTCCAAGTCATCTTCCATGGCATGCAAAGGGGGAAGGGGTGGGCAGAGGGGGAGACAGTATGCAAAGGAGAGAGGGAGGGGAACCACCATCTTGTACAGTAAATATTCACTCAAAAAGATCTGACGTCCTGAAGAGAGACAAAGGGTTTAGAAACCTCCACTCTGGTTATTCTCCTGGAACGATTTTAGTTACCCCCTAAAACACATGGAAACGTAGGCTTCATGAAGTGGGCTTGTGAAATTGAGGAGCCCCTCAAAGAAGGTATCCCACAGGGGCTGGAGTCACCTAGGTCAGGAAGTGTGGTTCAGAGACTTGTGCCTGATTACATTTTTTCAGGCTTCACAGGGCTACATGACTTTTGTTTCTGACATCCATACATCACCTGCTTTAACCCTGCACATTAGACATGCGATAAGATTTGGCTGATCACACAAGCATGCAAAGTATTATTATTCAGCATCTTAAAGAACTGATGCAACACCTCAGGAAAACAAGTCAATCAATTCTGATCAAAGTAAACACAGAGAAATGTAATTGAAAAGAAAAAACCAAAAATACCCACAATGCATTGCTTTCACAAGCAGAGATAATGAGCTAAAAAGGTTAGGTGACTGGTCCAAGATCCGAAAATTGAAAGGTGCAGTGGGAGTCCCTGATAGTAATGACTTATTCCATAGCAGAGAGGAGCAACTGGAAGGGTTTCCATGGGATAGTGCATTTTCTGCTTTAAGCCACAGTTTGGTTTCTCTCAGAACTTCAAGCACAAAAGCTGTTAAACAGAGCCTGGGGTTCCCAAATAGCTGCTCTTACTAGAGCATTCACTAGCATAAGACTACACAGCTCATTCTGGGGACAGGGATTGGGGAAGGATGAGGAAGGAAGAGAGGAGATGCCCCCCACCCATTTGAGTTCAGCGTGTGCTTCACATACTGAAGAATTTCCTCCAGCTTTGTCCTCTGAAGAGCTCCACACAAACTCGCTCAAGGCTTTAAAAGGCATTAACCCCACCGTCTGTGATGTTCATGGATCTGATGTGCATGACTTACCCATAGCATTAAGGAAAAAGAAGGTATGGAACACTGACTAACTACTCTTTTGACTATTTTTTACTCATCAGATGGAATGTGAAATGCTGCCAAGAGCCTGCCACCCTCAGACACCCACCTATTGTAAGGCACACACACGCAAAAAAAGCCCAGCAGATCTTGCCAAAATTCTGCATGCTATTACTAAAAAAATAAAACAAAATAAAAAAATAAAATCTTGCAGTGTTAGCTACTGCTTGAATAATTTAGTCTTGCTGCCTTCCCCAGGAAAAGTACACTCCATTCCCAATGGACAAAGTTACTGTAGTCTCCAAGAGCGCTGGGAGCAGGTATGAAGATAGAGACCCTTGTTAGAGGAAGAGGGGAGCCACTTCAGCAGGGAGAAGCAGGCCATAAGATCATGTTTGTTGAAGCTAAATTTTTACAACCACATAACAAAGAGTTTGGCTCCTGGGGCAGTGACTTACATTGCTGGGTTCTCTATCTAGGACCAGGAGTGTTTTAGCAGTGATACTCCACCTGCTCCTGCAGGAAAGGCAAACGCACGACAGAGGAAGTGACTTGGTTTATGAACAGGTTAGCAGTTTTAACAGTTATTCCAAACATAATCAGTTGGATGAACATAAGCATTACCACATTGGATCAGGCCACTATTTCTGTCAGCAAGAGATGCTAGCATCAGCTCTCCAGAGAAAACTGCAAGGAACACTAAAAACAGGTAAGAGTGAGAATTCCTGGATCCAAACACCCAAACACACGTGAATCCTCCATCTCCTTTAGTTAAGATTCGACTAACATCAACTTCCAGGGCTGAAATTTAGCAAGGTTTATTTATGTGGTAGAATATCCATATTTGTGATTCTTCATGCTAGCAAAAACTGAGAGAATTCCTTCATCCGAAAACCACATTCCAGTTACGTAGCTTGGCCAGAGGTATAAAACAGTCTGGCAGCCAGTCAAATCTCGGTGCAATCTGTAAAAAGCCTACTAGCTGAGCTAAAACAGATCAAAGGGAAAAAGAAATAGGCTGGTTTTGTAAAGTAGCCAGCCTATCATTTAGGTGCACCAACAGCTGACTGTGTTGTCAAAGGAATGAAAAAAAACACCCTTAAAGCTCTCTGCTGGCCAGTATCTAGTCTTCTATCTACTTCGGCTTCAAATCAGTGAATCTCGTATGTATTTACACTACTAGACTAAATTATTCTTTACTATGGCTAGTCTCTTCCTCATATAGGTACTTAATGACCATGCACAAGTCAATGACTAACCTACAGGCTGAGAAATAAAATTTATCAAGCTTATTTAGCTTTGAGAGGTTTACAGTAGGTAAGTTTTTTCAGACTGTCTAGATTCTTACAGCTTGTGGTCTGAAGTGTTATTTGTTAGCATTCTCATTTAAAAAGCGTGGCTGCTACAAATCAGGGCAATATTCCAGTACAGTCTTACTCATGCTATATATGAGAGGTTATAATGTCTCCTTATTTCTACCAAGTGGTACCTCAGTTAAAATGGAAGGTTGCATTAGTATTCAAAGACAGGTTTAGGTGACTATCTTACATCACCTCAAATAGTCTAAGCAATTGCTTTCCGAGGTATCATGGCCGTATGTAAGTATGGGCATTTCACATATGCATTAGCAAATCTTGAGTTCTTGAAGTAAATATTAAAACTATTAAGAACTATGATTTCTTGCACCTTCCTCTGGTTTAGCACTTGACACTGTCAAAACTTACTCTAACCTGAATGGTGCTCAGGTCTGATCCAGTATGGCAATACCAATGAGCTTTTATTAATCTAAATTCTGTATTTTAAAATTTAATAACTCTGCTAAGCTCTCAAATGCAGTGATACCATTAAGTTTTGTTACTTAGAACTCAAAACATCACTGAGGTTTGTGAAAACCAATTCCTTCTATCAGGTTTGAGTTAACCTGCAGCTTATTTACTGTCTTCTTCCACATTACTCACTATGTCTTGGTCATTCATGTTGCTGACTGATCTTATGGTGTCATCTTTCCACTGGCCAGGAAGGAAGTAACCAATGGAGGGCAAGGTGTCAGGAACATGTGCCTGTCCCTGACCCCATGGAGGTCAACAGTGCCCACACGGAATGATGGCTGTCCTACAGGTTACTGCAACATGGAATTGAATATTATTGTATTATTCCCCTAGGAATCAAATTTGTTCTACAAAGTATCTTGCAGAGACTCAGACTATGACGGCAAAAAACACCAGTACTAGTTAATTACATCCTAGTGCTTGGGATTAGGACAGCTCTGGGCTTCTGTGAATCTGCCTTGCTTACTGGTGCCCTGTAAATGTTTACTAGACAGTTATGCTGCCCATGAAGACATGGGATCAGTCAGCAGGGTCAGAAAAATTCAGTGTAATACCAGTAAACACAGACATGAGATGCTATTTGGAAGGGCTAATCATTGGAGCCGTGGCCCAATATTTCAAATATTGGCCCATATTTCAAATTAAAATAAACCTTCTACACGGGACTCAGGCTGGATTTACATCAAAGATAAGGCCCTCCCAGTGCCCCACTCCTGACAGCCTCTGGCTCAGAATGCTCTAGCTGTTGCTCCCAGGGACGAGAAGTACATTCCCCCTCCCTGGTGCAAATATTTCATACTCTGCTAGATGGCAGCACCTAGCTCAGCTTTGCTCCTTTGTTGCACTGTGGAGTACTCCCCACCAAAATTGGATTGTTCCATTTTTTAAGCAATAGACAGACAAGCTGCAGGTCAGAGGCTATGGTCAGAGGATAGAGAATGTAAACGAGGAGTGGTGGCAAAAAAATGGATTTGAAAACCCAGAAGAAACACTCTGTTCAGAAGACCAATGTTTAGACAAGAGGTTTCATTTAAAGTCTTCTGGTGAATTAAATACAAACATTGCCAAAATTGCCAAAGAGCAAAGCTAGACTGATACATGACCACGGCAGCTTGCTTCCTGGAGCTCCGCTTTAAATATCAGTCTAAACTCTGTAAGGGTCACAGCAGCTCTCATCACTTAAAGAATTGTGAGCTTATATCAGGCCACCTCCCTGCACTGATGTGTATGGATTCCACTTTCCTTTTTAATAAAAGATTTATTAATTTTTTTCTTCCCTTTTGGGCCTAGTGTAAAGGACAAGAAGGGTCAGTCCACATCTCTGTGTTGGAGGATTCATTCCTACTCCTGGTTCTTTCTGAGAACATTGCCTGGAAAACATGGCAAGTAGAACTCCAGAGACAATATGATTAAAGCATCCTCAAAATCAGAAACAAAACAAACAAACAAAAAGACAGTTTGGAAGGTATTTGCTGATTTATCTGTCATTCCATCACATTTAAACAAACCAACAAAAACCCAAAACAAAACTCACATACAGACCTAGTTCCTTCCTAGTTCCCTTTTAAATGCTCCTTTGTAACAGCATTTTTTGCACTGTATTGCTAGTGAAAATCTGAGGGCAAAGAATGCTAAGGCCACGTATTTGCCATTGCTTCATCGTATTATCGTTCTCTCTACATCCCAAACACTCCCAGCTTTAAATTAATGGACTTGATTAATCTTTGTTTTAAACCTTTTTAAACCGTCTCCAACAAAGAAAGCAAATCCATTGTGGGTAACTGGCTCTTCTGTGTCCTACTGCCAGATGGTGAGGCATGAAGATAATGGATAATATTCCCCATTCCTGAATATGGAAACACAAATGGAGTGCAAAGAGCAGAACCTTTTCAGGAATTTTAGATCTTCTCTTTCTGTCCTTCTCAGCAGCACTATAACATATTGGGTCAATGGAGAGTACCATATACAAATTGAGAAATTATGAGAAGGAACCCATCAGCACTTTAAGCTGTTGCAAGCACTGAAAATTGTTTCATCAAGAACTCAACACAGAAAAATTTAGATTTGCCGCCACTGGACGCCATCATGTGCAGAATGCTCTGGCACTAGCAAAATCTTGACTCTCACCATCCAGACAATTTTAGGGTTTTTTGTTAACCGATTAGCTACTCGACACGGTTGTGCAGAGCACTCTGCTCTCGTGACCAGTGCTTACCCTGGGTAGGCAGGGATGGCCGTGGGAGGTACTGCCCGCACTGCCCCATACACTGTCCTTCCTCGACCCCTCAGGTGGGCGCCCCGAAATGCGGCGGCTGTAGTGGCTGCTGTTGGATAGGGGAAGCCTGGAACTGTAAAGATAGAAAAGGTGGAAGATGAAAAGGATACAAGCTCCAACCCAGAGAACAACCACCTGCTTCAAACAAAGTGACACAACAGCTCCATAGCAGTGGGACGTTGTGGGAAATCTAAATCAGGACATTTGGCATCAATCCTGCGGAGGGACATGCTTATAACCCAGCAAGCATACCATACATACTTTCTGCTACACCATGGCCTTTGGGGGATAGAAGGGTTGCAGAGAGGTTTGGCATGCAAGAGGTTAATGTTTTGGCATGCCTTACCCACCCCAAACAGGGCTCAAATCCCCCCCACCTTTTGACACCACCATGCAGTCTGGTTAGAGTCTGAGAAGCACGGGGAGTTACTATCAATACAGCACACAGCTCTTCCAAAACTTCAGAGGCTCTTTAAAATAATTTGTCAAGAGGCCCTTAAAGTCAACCAACTTACATCATTCTCTTCCCTCCTTTCCCCTCCCACTCTTTTCCACCCAATCCTCTGTATGTTCATTTTAAAGCCTGAAAGACAAGATAGCCCATATAACAGCAGTAGCAATTTCCCATAAAGTGCCAGTTTACTGAGAGCCCACCTTCATTTAACAAGTGTGACCAATAACTGGCACCACATATAGCAATGCCTCTATTATTACGCTTTAAACTGAAGTAAACTGGCTCGTGATGAAACTTTGTAAAATCTCAGAGGCATCTGCAAACCTGTCATAAACAGATACTGAGAGGGAACGAGTCCCAGGGCACAACCCCAACCCAACATGCATCCAGTTGCATGCCACTAGGGGCCCTGCAGACTCGCAGTTTAGCAGCTTGTATAATATGTACTTTAGGGATTTGTCCATTTGGTTTCTTTGATTTCAAAACAGGGAGGGGAGCAAGGGAATGGCCTATTCCTCACACACACCCTCCCCTTGTTCTGCCGCCTCCTTGACGTAGAGAAGGACCCATTCAGTTGTATAGCAAGACACTGCAAATGAACAAGTTACAGCAACCACACAATATACTCTGGCTCAAGGTAAATTCATTCCCAGCGAGACCCATCCTTTCAAGTATATATTATACAAACTGGAGAGAAGAAAGGTAACAGGTCATCATAAACTCAAGCACAGTAACAATAGAGGGGCCATCGGGGGCTACTTACTGATTAAAGGAATGTAAGTGTTAATACCCCCCCTTCCTGACAGGGGCACTGCGGCGTCATTGCCCAGCGAGACATCTGCTTGAAAGCTGGACGCTAATTCAATTTTAAAAAGAATAAAAAACAAAAACAAAATTGTAAAAAGGTTATAAAGAAACAGCAGATTAAGAACATAAACACCACTGCAGTTAAATGGCAGAAGTGGAAGCGTCTACTTCAGCTCTACCTGCATATAACTCAGGGCCGTACACCGCTCCAACCACAGGACTCAACTTCCAACCTGAAACAACAAAGACTGCAGTGAATGCCAAAATCTACACCAAGAGAAGGAACGGGCAGCGTGGGTAGGGGGAATGGTTTCTTGCATGCGCCCCAGCTTCACATGCACAGCTCTTTCCAATTTCTGCTTCGCCTCAATCCCCCTTGGTGTAGATGGAGGCCAACTGCCTTTTCCTAATGTCAAGCTCTAGGTCCGGGTCACTGTATCGGAGGGAACCGCAAAACATCAGCTGATCCGCAGTGGGCAGAGGCCCTGCTGAGGGAATACCAACTACCTTATATGCATATTTGCCATAAGACCATGCGACCTGGCATTCCCTGAAGGAGCCGTTCTGCCAGCTCCTCCCTGTTTTCACTGGGAACACTGCAGATCCAAGGCTTCTCTAAAGCCACTGGCCCAGACTGTCATCTCAGGCAAGTCAATTTCTAGCCTTGAATTCTCAAAACACCCTTCTGTCTAGTCTGCTAGAGATCTGCTAAAAAGCAACAGTGTCTGAATTTCCTCATTAATTGCATTACACAACTATAGTTCATAAAACGAAATCATTCTATTCATCTCACACTTTTTCCTCACTGTTATTTTAGTATTTCTTGCCTTCTTTGTGCTGCTTTTCAGATAAAAGCCTTCACAGAGAAATTATTTCAATATAATCTGGATAATTGGCAAGAACTGCAAATCATCAAGATAAAACCTACAAGAGAATAGGGCTTAAAGAAGTATAGGTATGAGTTGGTACATATTTCCAGTCACATCTAGAAGCCTCTCTGTCTTTTCCCCCTCCATCTCTCTAATGGGAGAGAAAAGATGTATAAAGCTAACAATGTGATCTGGGTTGGCTTCCACAAAGCATTCCTTTTAGGAAAGATCTCAGCTGTTCAGCTAGCAATCACAGAGGCATTTTTACTTAAATAAATCCATATGCTTCCTCTGTTTTGGAGCCCTGGTGCACTTACTGAACTTTTAACACCTCTAACCGCTCTAGAAGCCATATGAGCAACCCTGTGAACTGCAGCCCATCAACACCACCCCTTCACCTGCTGGCAGAGTATCAATGACAGATGCAGTGCAGGTTCCCTCTGCAAGTACAGGCATGCTCCTGCTGCACTCCTCACCTTGATGGCAAAATACTCCAGTGGTGGCAGCAAGAGGACTATCAACTCTCAAATTTAGTAACAGTTGTACAACCATAGTTGCCAGTGTGCCTTAAGCCTGTCTAATACTAAATTCCTCTGCATAGCTTTAGCACTGGCTTTAAACTGCTGGCTGCAAAAAGCAAAATATTCTTGTACATTATCGCTTTCACAGGGAAGCCAAGTTTCGTTACCAGTCACATGCATAAAATTTTATGCCCTTGTTTTCAGGACAATATACCATGGATAAATTGCCCTTTGCTAAACAATTTCCTAGTTCTTTCTAGGTACTGTGACCCAGAATCCCAGGCCTTCTGCTTGGCCCTGTTTCCCCAGTTCTGTACCCAAAGTAAGATTTACTTGCACGGGACCACTCAAAAAGTTGGCAGCAGAGCAACGTAAATTTTTTTAAAATTTTTATCTTCTGAGTTTAGAGTCTTTGTAATCAAAACAGAATCTCACACTAGCAACTACCTGTATACAGCTTCCTGCCTTGATGAAACTGTTTGGGAGCATTTGCACACCAAAAAGAACTTCACTGTCTGTTTCACGGCAAAGACTCAGATTCAAATTCTTTATCAAAGCAGAATTCAGTTCTGCTGGGAGAATGATCTTTTTATGCTATATATGCCTATGAACTAAAATGACTGCACAGAGAACCACCAAGATATCCCAATGAAACAGGATTCTTCATTATCCTAACAACTTGGTCTTTCTCTGTTTAGGTTCACCGGAAAATTACTCAACACAGGCGCAGTCTGAAACAGAAAGCAAGCAAACAAGCAGCTCAAAGGCTCTGTTTTGCTGGTTGCTTGGGAACAGCTGTCCTTTTAGATAGAACCTAAACTGAGCTATCTTAAGTTATTAAGCTGATTACACATCTTAAGTTATGTTTCTGCATTCATATTTAGGTATCTACATGACGGCAGTGAGACACAGGAGTACTGCACACCCCACCATACAGAACCAGCCTGCAGTAACCCAGTGGTCCTTGGCACCTTTACCCATCTTGACCACATTAGGCATATCCCTACTACTCTCTGTCCCCACTTCTCCATCTGGAAAACGGTATTCCTCCGCAAACACTTTAGGGTTATACTGAATGATATAATGATACAAATTAGAGTTTGTGGCGTTTTATTGGTTTCTTTTGGTCCTGAGGAGAGGTCATGACTTTTTGACTTTTCCCTTTTGTCTTTCTTCAAAGGTTTTGGCTCAACATTAGTACAAACAGTCTCTCTTACCATTTGCATAAGGTGTGACCATCTTCTTATTGGTCATCACTCTCGCAGTGGCATTGTTAACCTAAAAGTAAGAAAGGGAAGGGGGAGGAGAGGGAAGGAAGTACAGAACATTAGGGAAAATGGTGAAAAACTCTCAGATACCACACACACACACACACACATACACGCACCACACACACTATGCTTCTCAGAGCAAAAAAAATTAAACAGCTAATTTTACATTAATGCAATCTTTAAATTACTTTTAACAGTTGCCATTTAATTATAAAAGTTACAGCTAAATGTGGCATTTTAAAATTATGCATTAAACGAAAGGCCAACAAGAGTAAAATGCAGATTGTCCACCACCCTGCCATCCCTAGGATGGGATTATTTACAGCTCAGTGATCAAAAGGGCAAAACCCTAGATGCTTTGTCCAGGTTCTGTTCGAGAGGCAGGAATAATTTCTGAAGCTCAGGGCAGGGGAATTGAACCAGGTGACACACAAACTGATTTGTTTCTCAAGCTCGCTGGTGGAACTGGGGCCCAGCAGGTCACTGGCAGGACACTTGAGTAGAAAAAGGTAGCCTGGAGTCCCTCAGCATTAGATTTGAACTCCCAAGGCTTGAGGAAATCTCTGGAACATCACCAACTGTTTAGATGATGTACATTCATTGATTTACACCCAGCATTTTCAGATATTTTTCCAGATTACTTTTTCCTTGTCACAAATCTCATGGGACAAAAAGAATACATAGCAGCAGAGCTGGATCTTTTTTGGGGTTACTGTGCCCTCCACCCTCTTTACAGAGCTCTGCATAGTTCCAAGCGGTTTGACTGCTCAAGCAAGTGGGGTGTTACTGCAGAGATGGTGCTGATAAAGAAAAGATGGACTAGTATGGAAGCCAAGTTACTGCAGCCCCGTGTCAGCCTCAAAGCTCTTGCAAGGAGGGTGAAGTCTTTATGTATCATCAATAATTTATCAAAGCCCATGCCAAATGGAAATGGAGGCCAGTGTGAAGAAGAAAAAAAACGGATACAAAAATAGAAGCTGCCTTGGGCCCTTGAGATATATGGATGGTGGGTGTACACAGAGTGAGGAATCCAGAGCTACATTTTACTCTTGTTTCAGACCCAAAACAATAGAAACATTACACATTTCAAAAAGAAAGAATGGGAAACAACAATGATGAGACTGAGAGCATGCAGTTAAACACACACAGATAAAAAAAAGAAAGAAAAAAAACACACCACAATTGATTCAAAGGGTGGGGAGGGGAGGAATGAGGGGATAGGGTCTCACAGACAATCATTAGATGGAGCGAGTGCCTGAAATCAGCTGCTACAGCAAAGTGCAACACAAGCACTTAAAGGAAAAATTGCCAGAACCAATCAGAAACCACCAGTCAGCAAAGAGACCAACAGCTGCATTTAACTTAGTAAAGAAATAAACTGGGGAAGGGGCAGAAAGAAAAAGAGAGAAAACAAACAGTAACAGCTACAAACAGGTCTCAGATAGAAAGAGCAGCAGAAAGAAGGGGCAGGGAGAGAGAGAAGAGGAAATGGGTGCATTAATAAAAACCAGCCAAACTGGAGTTCAGTAACTCTGAGTAAGATGTGCAAGGGGAAATCACCATGAAGTCAGTAATCAAACAGCTCAGACTGCTACAAAACAATATGTACATCCAAAGTCCAGGCGGCATTACTCAACAGCATTGAAAATAAAAGGGGGAGAAGGGGAAGGAGGTGGGTGGGAACAACAAGTCAAATCACATTTCGTAGTGTTAATGTGAGATGGCAGATGGATTTTTTCTTTCTTAATTTTTTTTTGTAATTTTAAGAAAAATTTAAAAAAAAAAGAAAAGAAAAAGCTTCTTCTCTAGCACTTTTGTTTCACTTACCGCCAACTCGTACCATCGCCAGCATTGTGTATAGTTACCATGGAAAGAGTGAGTCAAGTGAAGGGCCCTAAACGCTAAACCATCGGAAAGGGAAATAAAAAAAACAAAACAAAACAGAAAAAAAAAGCAAAATATGCAGACATCTTACTCAAAAAGGCGGCTTTTTTGTTTCAATATTTGTACTCTTTGGTTTGTGTTTGGTTTGTCTTTTTTAAAGAAAGAAGGAGAGAGGGATGATGCCAGTTAGCCTTCAACACAGTGGAACACCAAACTGGTTAACACCAGGCATGCCCAACATATGGCCACGACAGCCAGCCAACATTAACCCTTCCCTCCCCGGTGGTGAGAGCTAGCAAACTTACAGGATTAGCTTTCACCAAACCTGCTCTTGACCACGGGCAGATCAAGAAACCAGCAGTGTGTATAGCACAGACCACTCAGGGCTGCTGCCCCACGTGTCCCCACCCCTCCCACAGGCATCATCTCACACTTGCATGGAGGAGAACTGGCCTCAGAGGAAAGAGAGGATACTGGCTGGCCCCCTGCTTTCTTTTTTGAACACAGTTAGAAGTTGGACAGTACTCTTTCAGTTAGTTTTGTTCAGGCCTGGTAACAGGAAACGGGAGCCTTGCAAACTGAAGCAAAGGAAAAAATCAAGACAGCAGAAGGGCAAAAAATTGGAGTGGGTGGGAATAAAACTTAATAAAAGAAGAAAGAAAAGGAAAAAAATACCGAAAACAACAATAAAAATATTCTGTAAAGGGTGTAAACTTCTATACATTTCAGTGCAGGGAGGTGAAGGACACAGACACAAACACACACGCACACACGAGACTAGGATCCAAATGTGAAATAAGTGAGGCAAGACACAAAAAGAAATCAAAAGAATAAATATAAAGAAGAAATTGAATTACTGAAGACATGCACCTCGATTTTACGGCCCTCTACCACGGTGCCGTGTAATTTCTCCCTGGCCCTGTCTGCATCAGCACTATTCTCGAAAGTTACGAACCCGAATCCCTGCATGCAGCGGGAGAAGGGGGGAAAACATGCACATCGTTATATATTGAAATACTGATCTCTAGGTAAATAGAGAAAAAATATCACAGTATGAAATCAACATCAGCACAACTCAGCAATAACCTCCTAGAGTCACATTGTTGGTTCATGCATGTTTCATAAATGAAAGAAATTAAAATCAATAAAAAAGGAACTGTAATAATAAGAATAATAAGAGTAATTAAAAAAAAGAAAACATAAAAGCAATTGAGGCCAGACCAAAAAAGAAGTACAAAGTTACTCGAGACAATTTTTCATTTTGTTTTGGTTTGGTTTTTTGTTTAAAAATACTAAACTCTGCTTCGATATAGGCAAGCTGGGCAAGCCCAAGGGGGGCTTCTCTCCCCTTTTAATGAACACACAAATTCTGTAGGACCCCCACCCACTCCAGACACAGTACAGGACATCGACACTTTGTTCTCTTGAGAAACTGCTATGAGAGTGAGCAGCGATCTCAGTTCATGCCTGGTACCAGGAATTCTGCAAAGCTTTGAGCAAATCAAACACTGAACCTTGTTTTTCCCACCCGTAGAATGGAGACAATAATAATTACCTACCTTAGAACACTGTTGAGAGGAAGGGCTCTTTGTAAAGCATCCCTTGTAAACTCTTCAGGGCACAGCTCATGTCTACTCCTAAGCCTGTAACTTCCCTAATGATACATGCGGCCCTGAAAGTAAGCAGGGCTTCTAGGTGGCACCATAAAATAAGCATATTTAATGTGAAGATTTAGATACTGTGATACTGTAGTTCCAAAATATTCTTATCTCTGAGTACTGTGGTGGACTTGACTGTAAATCTAAACACCTAAATACTGGTTCATTGGTCAAGGCAGGTTTTGTATGACACTGCTAACCCTCTGCTACCTCTCCTTCCCACCCTTCTACCCATCTTACCCAGCTTTGTTCTGAGACGACAACCTCTGTGCCGTGGATAGCAACAAATATCTGCCTAGTTAGACCATGAAACTTCCAGAAAAATTGACATGCCCTGCTTGGAGCACCCGCAAAGGCTCAAGGATTGCCAAAACGTCACTTAGACAAATTCAGGTTTACCACACCCATGAAGGCACAAGCAACCCAACAGCACAGTACACATGCTCATGCAGGGGTGTAACAGGACAGCGTAAGAGACCATGCTTCCTTCCACAGAAATGAGTGCACTGACATTAAGAGAGAGCCAAAAGGACAAAGTGAATTAGGATTTTAACTAGGAGCAAATGGCATCTTAATACAGACGACTGTGATGAGACAATCTTCATGCCATTAGAGAGAGTGGACCCAAACAAAAAGCATTGTTGCATTCTGCTTTCAGGATATCTTAACAGCAATGGCAGCTGTGGCTGGGTATAAAGCAAATGCTGCTTTAATGTATAAAGAGTAATCTCCACTGGCTCCAGTACCCTCAGGAGCAGAACAACAAAGCTTACATTTGATGCAAAGGAAACCCCCTCCCGATGTTAACTGAAGAGTGAGGTGATGAGAGTGATCTACAGCCATGCCTATCAGGGCTCCAGGCACGCCAGCCAGGCAACCTCCTTCATGCACTTTGGGGTTTTGGACTGGACAGCCCAAAAAACATATAGCATCCTGACTTCTAGGCATTGTTAGCAATGAGACACAAGCAAGCCATGATTCTTCAAGTGCTTTTTAAAGGTCTTTACAATACTAATCTTAAACGGCCCAGGCTGTTTAAGTGACAAGTTGGCTTTTATCATCCACAGCTAGGTTTCCAGCATAAAACTGCTACAAATTTGTTAAATGCAGAGTGGTGGTTGTTGGTTTTTTGGGAGGGGGAGGTTTACTTTTTTTTTCTCCCCCCTGAACAGCAATAATAAAGGAACTTAGCCAGTACTACAATGCTGAGATCAACGAAAGCGCCCCTTTGGGCTCCAACCCAATAATCTAAAGCTTCAGATAATTTCATTTCTCCAGCTATAAATAAAGAGCTATATAAATAACAAACTGTTGCCTTTTTCAGAACAGCATAGAAGTTCCCTGTTTAAATGAACTCAAATCAGAGCTACAAGACATAGTGGCTAATAAAACAGCCCAAGTGCATAAAACTCTCAAATATGTTGCAGAGAACTGAGGGGAGTGCAGGGGGGTGTAATAGCAAAGCTGATTATGAAGGAATAGGGTATTGTGCCTGCTTTAAAGAGCCCCTACAGAGAAAGGTAAGCTTGAGAAACAGAGCAACACCTTTCCCTCTGGTTCTGTATAATGGGGAAAAAACATCCGTTAAAGGTTGGGGGAGGAGGGGAGGTAAGGACTGCAATAGGAATCTCTATTTCCCTCTTCTCTTTTTGCATTAAAATTTCTGTTTGTTCTAGACAAGCCTGGGGAGACCGAATGAAATTTATGTCTTCGCTGATGATGTGAACTGAAAGCTTGAGTGCAGATGGAAAGTAATTTTTTAGACATTAATCTGTGCAGGCTAGAACCAAACTAAGACTATTTTAATTCACATCTGTTTGCAATTAGCAAAGTCCGTATGGGATTTTAAAAAACTACATTATCATTAAATATCTTTAAACTGAGTAGGAATTTTCAGTATTTTTGCTAAGTTAACTCAAGGTAGCATACGATCCACATGCAGACTATATGAATATAATTAACAATGTGAATTAAAACAGAATTAATCTGATTCAGAACAACATAACTAATTAACTATATTTTATTGATAGATCAGCCCTTAGCTTGTGCAACTTTTTGTTGAGCATCATTTAATGTCAATGCTAAATTAATGCTTTACATAGTTGACTATGGCAGTCAGTATTTGTGTCCTCTTGGTTTGTCATATTAATGCATCTCTTAGACATTCAAATTCTCATCAGGAAAAACAGGTGAGCCACACTTGACATTTTTTTTTCTAAGTTTAAAAACTAGCAATGAGATATATATACACACACATTTTTGAAGTGGGAGAGAAAAAAGAACATACACATATTTTTTAGTCCTTCTCACAGATGACCTGTAAAGAATAGGCATTAATTTGTACCTAAATACATATGCAACAAACAGTTCTCAGTTCTCCCTCAGCAAGGTTGTCTTGACCTTTCAAGAAAAAAAAGAAACAAAGCAAGAAAAAAAAAGATGGGGCAGGTATCCAATATTTATAGCTTAGCTTTATAGGAGGTACTATAAACACAATAAGGACATATGGATTGCTCCATAGTAATAGGTATGGAGCCAGAGGAACAGAAGATCCTGAACAAAAAAAATACTTAGGTTTCCTAAAATTCAGATTTTACACAAAGTTTGAGTTTAATAATGCTGTTATGATAACAAGGCTAAAATTTTCAACAATTCCTCCCCACCACCAACTGCCATGAACTTCTCCCCCACAGAAAATAAGTTTAACCCAGTGAATGCTAAATTCCAACCAACATTTTTGGGACTGGGGAGTAATTTGCAGTACCAGACTAACCCTTTTACCCAAAGGTTTATTGAAAGGACCTGAAGAGACCGAGTAACTGTCACCTTTTTAGTCTGGCCTCAGATTCTGCAATAAATAACAAGCAACATGATGAGCAGTGGAAAAAAAAAAATAAATGTGTATATATATATATATAGTATTTGAATGTTTCCATCTCTGAAGAATGAGAAAGAAAATTTACCATGTAACCGTAAAGGGAGAAATCAAAACCAGACGGTTCTCCTGGGTGTGGCCAGAACACAGAAATTAAACAAAAAACAACAACAAAAATAAAATAAAGTAAAATAAAAAAAAAATTAAAAAAAAAAAAAAAAGGCAAAGAAAACTAAACAGAGCCCCCTGAAATCCATGCATTGTTAACCCTTCATCATGGAGTTTAGACCAGTCACCTCAGCAGCAGCGTCTTTGCCTTGTACCATTGTAGCACACAGCCAACAACCAGCCTTGCTGTCATCTGCTGCTGTGCTTATTTCTAACCAAGATTTTTTTTTTTTTCCCCATTATTTCCATAATAAACTTTTAGAAGCCTGAAAAAAATGGCCAAAGAGGCAGCAGTTTAGGCTACTTATTTCCAAGGCATTTGGAAAGAGTAGGAGGTTTTCAGCTATAATCCACCGGAGATGAGCAGGACTGAATGCACCGACAGCAACACAGCACAAAAACCCAGAAACAAATTATTGAAGACACACACACACACAAATGCACCCTTCAAGCTGGTGAAAGCATCTGTGTAAACCAAGGTGCCACCACTTCAACTTCAGCAGCTCTTCCAACTCCTCCTGGCCCCCATGCTGCACTTTGCATTAAGGCACATACATGTGTAGAACCTCTCTGTGTACCTGTGCAATCTGGTGAGTCAGATGCAGGAATTAACCTGACTAAAAAAAAAAAAATGTAAGTGTATCTTCAAAAAAACCTGCAGGGCTATTTTTAAGCTCTGTCATTTCCACAGTCTAGCTTGAGCTGTTCCACTGCCTGTCCCTGCTGGGAAACAGCAGAGGGGGTTGAGAACAACAGTGAGGAGTGGGAGGCCAGCCTGCACTGCTGGGCAGTGAGAGCCTGGGGCTTCAGAGCAGCTCCAGCCAGCTCAGGACACGGGCTTCCTGATCAGGCCCTGGTCATCCCCAGGTGTGTGCTGCTCCTCCTCCATTCAACTGATCCTGGATCTTACTGTGCAGTCTGTGAGTTCAACAAGCTGAACTGGCTGAAGACAAGCTCATTTCTCTCCCCGCTGCATCAGTGTTTTGCTAATTTAGCACCTAGATTCAGTTCCCTACATAGTGAAATGAGCACTGCTAGAAAAGAATGCCCACAGGAGCAGTAGATCAGCTTATACTATGAAACCATAAACTTCAGCCTGAAATTCAAGTTTAAATAAATCAGTTCAGAGTATGGACTAACTGATCTCTTTAGTTCAGTATTGGCAGACTTCAAGGCATGAAACCACTGAACTAGGCATAAAGAGACACTGGTCATGTCTCCTACATGCCACTGGCACCCTAAAGGGATTTGGTGACCTGAGAAAGTGACACTGGTCACCAGTACTTAATTTGTTTTTAAACCTCATGGTATTAATAACACTGTTTCTATTTCTGGCTCAACTGATGAAATCTGAACAAAAAAATCCAACCAACCAAAAAAACCCCACTCTCTATTCAGCTAGGATTTGGCTGTGTGCTTACATACTCCTGGTCTCTGAATGTCATTGAGGGCACATCTTGGAATGCCACACGGTACACAGCTGGTGAGCAAAGAGTTTGGATTCCCTTCCCCTGCAGTTTTACAAATGCCACAGGGTACCTCATTACACAAGCAGACTGCATTAATTCTGCAAATACGTCCACTTGTTCAATTCAGCAAAATAATGGCAAAATACGCATCTAGAGGATGCATCTCCACTAACAAAAGGAGCAGGAATCCTCTCAAATTTCTCTGGAGGTGTTTTATTCATGGTTCACTGAAGTGCATGGTAAACTGCAACCATGGGCAGAATGCTATTTAAAGGTGGTTATACCAGTCAGAGCTAGAAATGTAATGGTAAACAGGATAAATGAAACAAACAGCTAATTTCCTGGAAGCAAGCAAAAAAAGCCAAACACATCAAGGGAAGACTGATGGAATTCTATTAAACAAGAAGCAAACAAAATGTAATTCAAGGAATGCTTAAAGTTTTTATCTTGTTTCTCACACACAGCAAAGCAGTATCAGTGAGGTCTACCAGGGCCCATATATTCCTACTAAACAGACTGAATCTGAGAAGAAAGCGAGTTACAAAACAAGAATTCACATTGCTTTGAGAGAAGAATCAGCAAAACTCATTAACTGCCTTCTACACTGCTGTGATAGAGAAAGTCAACAAACACCAATTCTGAAAGAACCTCAGGTGAGAGGTGGCTGTGATGGACACACCCAGCTCACTCTTTGGTCACCAAACTTTGTAAGTACACAGAGATCCTGAAGATGCAGCCAGTTTGATAGAGCTTCCCCAGGCTGTTGAAGAAACCTGCCTGGTCATCTCAGGTGGATTCAAAATGAAGAATGCTACCTGAACGCTTCCTCCAGTCCCTCCTACTGACCAGCACTGGAGCGATCCCAGTAGAGTTCTCCCGCCACAGCTTGGCGGGGACAAAGCGCTGCTCAACCCCATTGTACACTGGGTGGGGGCAAACCCAGGGCAGTTTGGGATTTACCACTGTACCTTTAAAATATTTACAAAACATATACACAAAACACTACAACCCTTAGGAACCCAGGGAAAGGAAGGGAGCATTGAGAACACAGCACAAGGCAGGCAGCAGGAGCATCTGCTTTCGGATTCCCAAGAGAGAGGAGGAGAAGAAGAGAGAGAGGTTTCATATCATTAGATTAGAATGGAAACCATAGGGCAGGAAAATGCATTCAGATTTTTTTCCCTAAGGTGGAGGAAGAACCCAAGAGTGGCCTCCAGAAAGATCCATTTCCTTTGCTTCACCATCAGATCACCAAACTGTTGTTTTACCATTATTATGTGAATACCAGGTGCTTCGTGCAGCTACACCCCATTCAAACACTGGGGGCTCCCATTTTCATGCTAAGCGGGAAGAATCTTGCATTCTTTTAAAACAGGAATTATTTGGGTGAGAAGGATGCAAAGATACCATGAAATAACTCTGGCTGTTTTCTCATTCTGTTCAGATTCTGGACATCCCTCAATATAGGCTACCAGTTTTGTAACTGCTTCTTGCTGCAAGATGACAAAAAAAGCAGTAGAAAACTGCATGGCTAATAAAGACTCGAAGAACATCTCTGTTTTCTTTTTTTTTTTCCTTTTTTCTTTTTTTTTTTTTTTTCTCAAATATTCATTAAGGGTTCAGGGTAACATTCATTAAGGAACTCTTCAACAATAATTTTGGTTTTAACTGAAAACCAGAAGCCTTGGGCATTATTGCAACGGCACAAAAAGGTACTTTTCATAGTCATAAATCAAGCCTTCACAGAAAAGCCTTCAATGCCCATGTTGCCTAGAAGGGAAAGGGCAGCCGTGGGCATTTAATACACAGGGCTGTATGGATGGGAGAGAGAGAGAGAGAGAGAGAGAGAGAGAGAGAGTGAAGTTCATGTGTGAAAAGGAAAACACTGCTCTGTAAAGCACAGACAGTGGGATATGAAGAACATTTTGCCAGGCCAGTTACTTTTGTTCTTTCTTTTACAATAGTATCTGGACAAATAGGGATTTGATAGAGGCCAGAGGCTATTCTCAAAACCAAACAATAATGACTAAAATCAAGAGTAATTCACAGGTAGCTCTGGCCTATAAGTATCAAAAGAACAGCAGACAGAAGAATAAATATTTACAAATTCAGCACAGCTGATTGTTTTGGTAAAGCATATAGATATTCAACGATGCAGGGAAGTAAAACTAACAAACCAAACAGACATTTATTTGTTCAGACTATCATGTTAAAAAACAAAACAAAAGAAAACTATGGTATTAAAGGAGAAACATAGGATGAGAGGAAAGGGCTGAAGCTCATATCTTTTGTATACAGGTCAACGGCTTTCTGGTTTCCAGATAATACAGGACTGAAGAATTTCAGAATGTATCTTGGGCAACATGGGTGGAAATTTGCAGCAGACTCTGAACATGAACACACCTCAGAATATATGCTGAGGCAAAGAGGCCACCATAAAAACTGTGGACCTCAAATCCAAGCAAAAGGCATAGACTCTAAACCAAATCTGCTTAGCTGAATTGCAACTTCAAAACCTTTTGTGTGCATGCACACATGTGCACACACGTGTGTGTGAGGAGAAGGGAAATTTTGTTTTAATTGAAAATGGGAATCTTAGCATTGATTAAGTCAAGCAGAATATAGACATGCACTGTGCAAGCTTCCCCATAGAGCTCTGGCAATGCACCTTGCTCCTGACCTGCAAAATTCCCTGCTATTCCACTGCTGAACCTCCTGGGCAGAGAGAGAATCACAGCAATTTGTCATTGTGGTAATACTGGTTACGTGATGAGAACCAATTGCCAGTTAGGACAGAGATCACTGAATCTCTCTGCAGCTGACCTGAGCAACATTTGAAATCTCATTTCCAAAGAAATAAATTACCATTAACCCTCAACAAAACTTGCCCCTTAATAGATCTGTAAGAAGAAAATAGGGGTGTGAATGCAAAATTCTGTGGCGGAGGTCCACATTGGGCAGGACAAGTGGAATGGGGATGCTTATATTAAAGCATCAAATATCTCAATCATGAAAGGTCAGTGTCTCAGAAGTACCAAGTAAATCTGCAAAACAGTAAATACAATCCTTTCCCATATGAGATTTTCTACGGAATTATTTTAATGCAATGAAAATGGGAGGGATGGGGGTGAACTTGGCTTTTGTTCTTACAGTCTCCCATCACACAAAGCTGTTTCACCTTCTTCTGCCTTCCTCACAGGACAGCCATTGACAATGCAATGGGAACGGGGTAGTATGAAGACTCGGCTGACTGAGTCCCTGTTTGTTCAATAGGCTGGGGAACCTGATCCCACAGACAGACAAGAGTGTCTCTGAGCATTTGTACATGCTGCCCAGAAATGACCATGCTCAGAGTCAAGTCAGAGGGAACAGGAGACAGTCTCCAAAATAGCTTTTCCCTTCCCCCATCACACTAATTCCTGCTGATTCTCTACAGAATATGTTCTCTAGGCAATGAACTGCCTTTTACTCTGCAATCAAAACAAGAGAAGTGGGTACAGAAACAGGACTTACCTTCGAGCCACGCTCATTAAAGATTATCTCTACATCAAGGATTTTGCCAAATTGCTGCAGAGAGACAAGGGAAAAGAAAAAAAAAAATATATTTATTTTTGGCGGTCCATTTTTCCTACCTTTTGCAGGGGCTGGCTTAGTGCAAGAATGTAGGTGAGAATATTTCCATTTCTAGCATACAGGCAAAGGCATAAAATTCCAGTGATGTGACCCAATTCTCCTGGGACATACAGATGGTCTCGATGACAAACTCCAGGTTTTCTCACAAAAGTCTAAACGAAGAAAAACAACCTCCAGAAGAGTTTTAGGGATTTGAGGAAGCTCATATTTCCCCCGTTAATCTAAACAATTCTTCCTTTCCTCATTCTACTATTTCATCTAAGACATGGTTCTATGATTTCATCTCAGATATCCAACAACATTTCTCACATATAATGCAGCATTCCAGCTTCCTCCTGAAGTGGCTATCACAAAGAGAAACTTAACAGTGATATTTCTCTGGAAGGGATAATAACATAAGACTCCCAGCCTCAGGAATTTCCAACATTAAAGCTTCGTTCCTTCTCTTTATTTTCCAAAATTCCAAGCCTTCAAAAGAATTGATGGCAGATTCAGAAAGCATGAAAATGAAAAATTCCCAACATTTTATATTTTTTTTTAGAAAAACATCATTCAACTTCAACCTGTGATATATAGTAAGTAGTCAACAACCTATGCAAGCTTATCACATGTAATAGAATTCTGACCTCTGCCTCAGCCTGGAGACCTCAAGGAGAGCTCTGCACTGAAAGAGTTCCAAAGAGCTCCCTATTTAGCAGAGAAGTAGGTTTACCACCTCTGTGGAACCTTGTATGGGTTACATCTTTCACCTTGCTAGGAACGTATTAAAATATTTTACTGAAGCAGCCAGACTCAAAACAGCCTGGAGGTAGAAGTATCACCACTTCAACAGAGGCCCACAGTGCTCTGTCCTCCAGAAGTGTCAATGCTCTATTTCCAAACTGGAGGTCTGCTCTCTAGAAAGACAGGTCTAGATGTCATTTTTAGGAGTATGTATATGGAGTAGTCTTCATTCGAGAGACACATACTTACATACTGCACTCAGACAAATGCGACATCAGTTTTTCCTATCCCATTATTTAGGAAAGCGTCCATCAACACAGTTTTGATTTAAGTTTGATAGCAAATTACAGAAGGATCAACAAGAAAATAAAGGATGGTTTCACAGTTTAAAAAGATTACGAACACAGGGTCCAGGCACTGGGACACTCTCCCCTTTGCCCAGCATTCTTAAAACGGTATTTGTTGGGGTTTTTTTTTAATTAACAATTGCATTCAGAGTCAAATGGCTATAATACTCATCTTGTGTGTGCCCTTCTTGAAAGGCTTGTGGCCAGATTTGAAAACCTGGAACACTTACAACAGACAGCCATAACAGATGAGGCGAGGCTTTGAATATGTTTAGCAATAAAACATTGCCGAGTCCCTTGAACAAGTATTCCACAACTGTCTGCAAGCAAACAAAACACTTCCAACAATTTTAGCTATAGTTTCTGTCTGCTTGCCTTCTCCATTCTTAAAAAGGAGATCTTGTTTCACAGATGTTGTTTTTACTGTTCTATTGTTTAAGGACAATACTTGATCCTCTATTCATCCCAAGAACAATTGAATTCACAACATCCTATATTACACAAGTTTGAATAATGCTAATGTAAACACGCATCTTCCTTGAAATCTCAACATCTCAACAGCTTAGGCCTGATCCATGCTGGATCCTCTTTTGAACGCTTCTCTGCCAGTCACAGCTAAAATACATTTTCTATTTCTATCCCACACTTGGTGTGGGCTTGTCAATAAAGGAGTTTAACCGCTGATTGCTTTTTGTTTTCTTTGTTGCATACAGCTTTGGTACTGCCATGAAAGGAATCAGTCACGATTGTCACAATTGCTTTCTTAGTAGACTATCTCAGCATCATTACATGACTGGGGCTACTGAAGGGCTGTCCCTGCACCTTTGTCCTTCCTTGTCTGGTCTCACCAGCCTTCCAGAGGTGGCCTCAGTTTTCATTCTCACCTGCAGATAAGCTGATACAGCTCAGCAATCCTGCGAAAACCTAGCCCAAGAAAAGGAATACATGCAAAGATTCTGACAATTTACTGATCTGAAGTGGCTTGAAGGGTCAGTGAGCGTTACGGATCAAAGAAGCAAAAGGGAGCGCACACCCTGCCCGAGAGCAGGATCTGTCCCCTGCCAGATCAGCTCAGCTGCCTAGCCTAGCCACACACACACTGAAACAGCCAGGCTCTCGATAAATGCAAATGCCAAAATTATTTTCAGAATCTTCAAAGCCATAAAAAAATCACCATCTTCTACCTCATTAGAATCACCTTGCAAGAGAACAAACTGTGTGGCTTCTGGTGCACAATTACGCCATGCCATCCTCCCCCTTGTGCACACCTGGTTGGGCCTGGATCCTCAGGCATTGCTGCCAGCCCCGCTGGGCTGAGCTACCCACGCAGGGCTTCCACAGCACCAGGAAACCCTGTGCATTTAACTTCTTGTGGCTGACACAATGCCGGCAGTGACACTGAATGCGAGAGGTCTGACCTAGCTGTCCAAGAGGTGGCACGGCCATCCTTGTCTATGACATGATGGAGGTACATCATTTCCTAGATGACAGAATTAAGAGCCTGTGGTTGCAACAAACACAGGCTTGACATCTACTGCAATGGGCTACATCCACCCACGCAAACCGCCCCAATCTCTTTTTTAGCCAAGAGTTGTGGGTGTTTGAAGAGGCAAGACGGAAGGACCTCCTTGGGAGAGAAGAGCAGAGACAATGGGGGCTGACTGCTGAATGGAGGTTTGCTGGGGAGGGGTTTCCTGCTCCATGAAATTCCCTGAAAGAAAGCAGAGCTGTGAGGCACAAGGATATGCGGTGGGCTCTTCAAGGCTCTGCCGCAGCCATTTGCCACAGCTCCTAACATGACGTCTCTTGTCCTCACTGCTGCAATGGTTACAGCAGGTCCCAGCACTGGAAGGCACTTTTTTTTGGTAGCATGCCAGAATTTTCCTGAAGAATGAAAGCAGGAAAAAAAGAACTAGCTCATTTTAACAATTTATAACTCCTTCAAAGCTGAATCTAATTTAGTGGAACATAAAAAGGCACTTTGTTCTCCGATGGTGCTTCGCCTACCAAATGTCAACAGTCTACTGCAAACAATCGAAATTTTAAGAGCTCCTTAGTGAAAGGTCACAATTTTTGCCTGGGAAATGCTAGGCCATCTAAATACAAGGGTCAATACCAAGTGCCCTCATAATATTTTTTTTAAATCAGGTATATACAGGCATGTTTGTATTTTTCAGAAGACACAGGGACTGGCCAAATAAAACAAGTCCCATGCTTAAGTCATCCATGAGGACTAACTCTCTAATCTCTAACCTTGAAGACATGAATCATTGTGCTCACAGACTTGATTGGCTCACTCACTGATAACCAAGAACTTCTACTTAGAACTCTGCACAGCCTCTGGAGAAGGTATTGCAGGACTACCCATCTCCAATGCTCCCCAACAAGATTTAGAAAGCTTACTATGTGACCAAGAGGCCAGCATTCCCTACCGTGTCAGGTCATGCAAGAAGCCACCTCCACGAACTGCTCACACACATGCCATGCGATGGGAAAATATACATGCATGCTATTTCAGTCATGCCATGGCAAAGGAGCTATAGAATCTTGTTTTATCTTAATGGTCTCTTTCCTGGAGTGAACTTGACAAGATTTCAGTTACTTTTAGCAAAGCTGGTAAATAAGAATCAGACCCTCTACAATGATAGCAGGGAGTGTTGGAAGCAACAGTTTTTAAGAGGCATAAAGATATGAACAGAGAGGAGTTATGACCAGATGTGGCTAGTCTCTTTCTTGGAGCCCCGGCTCTGTTTTTGCCTTGGCTAGCTCGAGAGACTAACCACAGCTGGAAGGATTTTTCCTCAGGGCCCCAAAGGCCCCAGGAGCAGCTGTGAACATTTTCCTTTAGAGAGAGCAGGACCTTGTCGATGGCAAAGGAAGGTCTTTGCTTGATCCGGGGGGAAATCATTTATTCAGTCTTTCTTCTGTGGCCCTGCCCCTGCCTGGGTCAGGAACCCAGTCCCTGTCCCCCAGCCAAGAGAGATTTCCATGTGTTTATCCTGGCTTATATCCAGGGGAAGGGGCTAAACGCAGGGACAAGCCACTAACCAATGAGGGCTAAGGTAGGAGTGGAACAGAGTTGGATTACATTCCAGTGTGGGAGAATGGGCAGGAAAAAGGGGCAGGGACAAACTTTGGGATGATACATTTTCCAGGGGAACAGGGGAGTACAGAAGAAACCGTTACAAACCCCAATATAAAAATGAAATACAATATAAACCCAAATAATACACAGCAACAACCAGAAACTAATCTTCTTGCTTGAACGTGGTCTACCTTATCATAGATGCAAGGGCATTGTGCAAGGAAAGATAGGCATGCTGTGTGCTTCTTTTCACACAGTTGTCATGAAGGCAACAGATTTTTCCAGGTGAAGCCATAGCTACATTAAACATAATAAATTTGAGAGATCTGGCACCAGAAAGCTTCTGTCTTCCAAGGCACGGACAATTTGGTAGGGCCCTTCCTATATGCTCTGTTCCAGTTGGCCCTGACTCCTGTCCCTGTCTAGAGCTTCAAAATCAGCTCCAAAATGTGCCAGACAAATAACTTAATCCTAAAGATGCAAACAACAGGGAGTACAAGGCAAATTCTCTAGAAATCACGGAACAACAAAAGATCATGAGAGACATCATGTGACAACATCATCCCTACAAGAGAACTCCATGTGTCCAAGCAGTTTTGTTAGCCCTACAAAATTCACTTAGAGATGAGTCCAATGAGCTATCTGAACTTCAAAGGTGTCAAACAGTCCATTCTTAAAGATGGTCAGCATTCAAAATAGCCAAGAAACCGCCAACCAGGAAACCATGAGGTATGTGAGCAAGAGCATTTTATAAGCAGGACAGATCCATGCTACAGAGAGTCCTTTCCCTAGGTTCCAGCTCCATGGGATATACTTTCAGCTGAGCACAGCTGGCTCCATCATAGTGTGTATTACTCAGTGTTTAGTTATGGCAGCACGGGGTCTGCCAGAACCGCACTATCAGCACACCAACATCCTCACTCAAAGCTGAGTCACATCTCTTCCAGCTATGGAGCCAACCCTGGTCAGCCGAGCTACACCACTACGCTTCGCTGACAGGAAAATGGAAGCATCAAGTATTTATAAGCCAAAGCACTACCACAGTTTACCAAGAGAACAGATATTGAGCAAGCACCAAGCAGCCCTTACTAGGGTTGAGCTATTGCCCAACAAAACACACATTTTCTGAGAAACCAGACTTTAACAGGAAACCACACAAAGAGAGCAGATTTCTAATAGGATTTATAGACCACAGCCATCCCAGAAGAACAAACAAACAAACAAAAAACCACAACAAAACATGATTACAAACACGGTTTCTCAGTCATTTGTTGTCCTCTAAATCCCAAATAAAAGATTTTCATGTGAAACTGAGATGGGGCTGAACCCTTCCACAAGGCACCACCCAGAGAGAGATCTTAATACCAATCTAGCGTACAGGTCTACACTTCCAGCTCCTTGTTCCTGCTTTGTACCACTCCCCAGAGGTGTGACTGCAGTGTAACCTGGTACTGATGCTGCAAAAAAGGTACTTGGACCCATGCCCACAAAAGCAGCATACATTCCAAAATCAATTTGAGAGTACTTAGCATGCAGACTGAATTCATATGAAACTGGGTCAATAAAAGACAACTCCACGTAATTTTACTCAGGCCTTTTATCCAATTAAATCCAGCTACAGCACAGCACTGTTTACTAAATTACATTCAGCACAGTCTTGCTGCAGATGCTTCTAGTAACTCATAAGGACATCTAAAAAATCTTAGATTAATGTATGACCCAGTCATCTGCCTTCCAGCAGAGGGTGAGTAGAGAATTTCATAGCAGGGAGCTTTCTCAGAGCAAGACACAGAACAAGAGCTGCTGGCAGCTGCAGGGGCATAAGCACCCCTGCACACCATGGCCATGCAGACAAAGGACAATGTTCAAGCAGCACTGAGAACACAAGTTTTTTTGAAAGGTGGTTTCAGAAAACATCCAGGTGAAACACATCAATATAATTGGCAGCACCTCTTACAACTCTAGCCAACACCAGCAAGAACAAAGTCCTGTCCTCTGACAGGGCTGAGGTTCACTAACATCACAGGGAGAGCTTGGAAACAAGAAAAGCCCCAGTGAGACCACTTTGTGCCAGAATATTTGTTCTCCAATACTGGCACATGGGATTTATTACATGCAATTGGTGGCCAGTAGTACCAAGAAATGAAAAACCTAGAATACATCTTGATATCCAGAAGACAGAATCTCCTCCTTTGGGTGTCAACCCACTCAGAAAGCAGAGACCCTTTAAGCAAGTGTGCTATTGCTGTACTTTGGGCCCCAGTGCATCAACACCTGCAGGTCAGAGCTTCTTGTTCTATCATACTACTACCTATATACCTTAACACTTAAACAAGTACTTTGGCCATTGCCACAAGCCAATACTTGTGTATTGCTAGTTACTTCTATGTTTAAATTTATTTACTGGCAAATACAGACTTAAAATTCTCCCAAATTCTTGCTGACAAAGAGCTGTAGTCCAATTTGTTATTGCTTTAGTCTCAAACTATAGCTCATGGAGGTGTTTTGCACTCTTGACACCAGAATGAAGTTTGATGACAAATGATATGCACCAGGTTATTTTTAGGAAGTGCAAAGTGACAATATATTTCCTCAGAGGCCATGATCTGAGGGTTGCAGAAGCTTCCAAAAGTATCTGAGCTTGCAGAACTCTGTTGCTTGGGTCATGCAAAGCAGTGGTCTACCACAAATATACATCATAAAGAACCTTGCAGCAGAGATATGAATTATGCTTAGAGAAGGAAAAGGATAACATTACTTGCCTTTATGTCATCCTTTTCCAATGTAAAAAAAAAGTGGCTACCATTCTGTCCCCTGTAATAAATGACATTATTATTAACTTCATTAACTGAAATTAATTAAATGGGACATAATACTCACCTTTATAGAAAACATCTATGGGTTATTACTGCTGTAGCTGGTAACACACAAAACCCCTTTATCAACTGGGCTGATTATGCTCCCCAACAGAAAGTGCTAACAGTCTACAAGTAGTAGCCATAGATTGAGCAAGTTTTTAAAAAAGCAGGGTCTCCATCTGAGGCCAGTCTGCAAAAATTCACAACCTGTACTGTGCTAACCCACCTTCATTTGCAACCATCATCAATGTAGTCTTTTTTTATTTCTTACACTTAACCAAAGAGCATTTCACCACAGTAATTTCTGAGAAACATCAATTCTGGCTCCTCGTACTGTTGCTCTCACAACAGGTAAGAAAGATTTTGTGCAAGGACATCCATAGGAACTACCAAAACAATGCACTTGCTTGTTTTTGTGGAGAAAATTCAAGATTCAGCTTGGGAACAGAAGGATTTTCCTCTTGCAGGCTGTCCAACCCTGCCTCTGTCTTCACCAGGAGACTCCAAAGTCCATCCAACTTAGAAGTCCAGATATGACCAAACTACCCTAGCCAATTTTACACTGTGAGGAGAACTGTTTCTTGAAGCACGAGAGGGAAGGGCTGAAGCTACCAAGCATGAGATGCAAGCACAGATACTATCAGACCACAAAGCTGAAAGGACTAGAAATAAGTTGAGGGGAAACATCAATTCTTCTTCTGCATACACAGTCCAGAAAGGAAGGGAACATCTTTCCACCAGTGTAGGAGAACATGATGAGCATCATGTGAGTCCTTGCACTCATTAGCCAAAGAATGTCCCTCAGAAAATGGAGGGTAAGATTTTGAAAACAGAGTTGCTAATTTGTTTTTAACACTGATGGCAACTCTTCCCCTCCCTGGAAAACTGCTCCATTGTTCAAATAAGCCTTAATGACTATGAATTTTTTTCTTATTTCAAGGGTAAATGTGTTAAGTCTCAGCTTCCAACTGGAAAATCTTATGACTGTAAAGAAGACCTAAACCCCTTGTTAGTAGGTATTGCACATATATAAGCATTTGTACAGAAATTACTTATCATCTCCTAACACCTCTTTTTAATAAGCTGAGTAAATAATGCACCTAATACCCTACCAAGCTAAAAAAAAAATCACTCGCCTTCCAAGTCCTGGTTCATTTCTTTTGGTCTTAAACTTATCTCAGAACTGAAAATTATGCAGTCACAGTCTTTTCAATTTGGAACATGAGCAAGATCACATCCCTCCTTCAACCTGATACCACCTTTGAATTATTGAAGCAACTATCTTCCACAATCACTAGTACTCTCCCAAACCAGTGTTTTCAAAAAGAAGCTTTCCATCTTAAGAGCACAGACCAGTCCTCACATACTCAGTACTCTGCCATGAGCCGCATCAAACAGTTTTTGTTGGATTTATCATCAGTCAACCAGGCATTTCTACTCATTCTCTAACAATAACCTTATCTTCTCTTTCCTCCTCCTCAAATAGTTTTTTTTAACCACAAACCTTACTGGCAAGGTTTTAATAGTACTGTCTCCATGGGCTGATACAGATAGTAAACAGGACAGCAATGGAAACAGATCCCTGGGAAAACTGACAAAAGAAACAGTCTTGATCACAGCTATCTCCCAAGTAACTACTATTTTTTATTATCTATCATTAAAGAGGCTTTTAATCCCTCTAATGTGTGTTGTGCTTGAGATAAGTATTAATTTTCTTAAAAATTGGTCACTTGGACAAATTCAATTGGTTGAACAATGTTTCACTTTATCAGCATTGCTTTGTACAATATCTTGTCAAAATAGACAAGACAGCATTTGTCTGCAAAGATGTATATTTCAAAGTTCTGCTAAACAGATACTAAAATGTTTTTTCAGATTCTAACAGGCTCCTTTAAAATGTTGCAAAATTATTTTTATCTTGGATTAACATACAGATAGATAATTCTTAGCTCTTTGGGTCGTCCCTTTCAGGTTTTTTCAATAGTGAATCTAGGTGGGCAGTGTTCTACCCCTCTGCATCTCCCCTAGCTTAAAAGAATTGGCTAAAAATTAGTACTAATGAATAATGGAGCCCCTTGCTTTAGCTATTATTGTTGGACATACCTTTTCTAGATCTTCTGTTTTTTTAAATATTACTGAGCACCGTTTCATGCTCCTCTATTATTAATTATGTAGAAAACCAGATGAGGTAAAAATAGCCCCTCTTAAATTCTAAACACAATCAGTTGGGGGTTGTTTTTCCCTTGTTTGATTTTTTGTTTTGCTGTTGTTTGTGGGTTTTTTCCCCAGAAATACACAATTACCTCCTGATTTTATACTGTACCCACACATAGACCTCTTATCTTTGCATGTAAAAAAACTGATGGGTTTTCTAAACTTAGGTCACTGGTATCTCCATGACTAGCATATTTTCTTTTTCACGTACTTCTTTGCTTAAGTTTGCACCTATATTCACTACTATTTACTTCCTCCTCCTTGCCCAAAGTGAGGAATGCTTTGAGTTTTATTACCACAGTTTCAGCAACTGTGGTATCATGCCTTCTGGGCCATCACTATGATGCTGCTGAATACTTTATGGCATCTATTAATACTTCCCTTTTAAAGGTACCTTCCTGGGCAGTTATCCTGCCAATTGTTTAAAGTCCAAGAAACAGACTCCTGTAAAGCTCCTTACAGTGCTGCCTGATGCCATATTCTGTTTGCACAAAGCAAATACAGACAAATAGCAATCACTGGTACCTAGGCAACGGTGGGATTCCAGGTCAGCTATTAACTCTTCTTTATCTGCAAGAACAAGGTCAACTATTGATTTATTCCATAATGGGTGCAGAATTGTGTGCATTAAAAAAAGACCTACTCCTTCTAGAAGCTTTCTGGAAGTCTTTTCATTGGCCTCATGAAATGTAAAGTAAACATCATCTGTTTTAAGCAGGCCATATTATTTACTTTCATGTAAGATGCATATATGTAAGGAAATGTTTGGTCTATTCCTGAGAATATCTCAAGGACCCGTTAGAAACACATTGTGGTTGATGGTCGGAACCCAAATAATTTGAATTTGTTAAGAAATCCTTACGTTTGCAGCTCTGCCAAATGGTGCAGGTTTAGAAAGGATTATGTAATGTGTATTTAATCACACGTGGGACAACATGTCTCAAGTCCACCTCTACTCAAGTCTGGACAAAAGCATTAGATACTTTCTGTGCCCCAGGACTGGGCTGACCTCTCGCATGCTGTTCTATCCTTGAGGGGACTTCTTTAGTCCTTCACTACCATCACATTTATTTCTCCCTCCATGGCTTTACTGTCTACCCAATTTCTCTCTTTGTACAGTAGCTTGGGAAAATCACTCCAGGCAAGGATTTTGAGTCTCTCAAATATGACGTTGAGGAGATGTGACCTGACACACAGAAGGGAGAGGGAGAAGATGGGGGTTACAGGCTAGTCACAGCTGAAGACTCAGACAACCACGAGTCCCCTTTAGGAGAAAGGGTAGGTTTCAGTGAGTCACCCAAAGGAAAGCATCCTGATCCTGAAAAAGAAATAGGAGCAAGCAGGATTCAGAGAGCATGCTCTCCTGCTCGCAGCTGTGGGCATGCTGAGAGAAGCAGCACTGAAAGAAAAAGGAAGATGTGCGAGAATCATCCATGACTTCCTTGGCAAAACAGCAAAGTTCTCTGTTACAGAAAAATGGCACATGGAGTGTTTTGTGTCCCAGAAGACGAACACTCTTCTGGCAGGCATAACTCTCAGCAACCACAGGGCCAGGTGAACTACCAAAAGGTTTTACAAGGAATATATAATTTACCCAGTTAAAATCACATCAATGTGCTGGAACTTGAGATGATGTTTAGAGAAAAAATAAACACCAGAGGAATATCAGAAATTAATTCATATAGTATTATTCCCCATCCCTCCTATGCACAAAAAAAGGCATCATATCGGCCCAAAAAATAACAGGAAATCTTAAAGCAAAGTAATTAGGCTGCATTTTCTACAGGTCACTTCTTAGGACTGCAGTTCATTTAAACTGCCTGGGTGTCCCAACCTGCAAAGCATAGGCAAGAGCCACCAGGACAGGGATGTCCTTGTCATTTCCATCTTATCCATGTCTCCCACACCAGGAGCATGTGGCAGAAAAGCATTAAGGTGAACAGGTGTGAAAAGGGCCAGTTGTCAATTAAGCACCAGTCCCAGGAGAAGGGACAGCAAGTGGGTACAATTTATATAAGCGATGCAGCTCCCAGGAGAGAGGAGCAGCCATAGCACAGAGCAGGATGTGATAAATACATTGTAGCAGGTGGTCCAAGAACTGGCTGTGATTTCAGCAACCATTCGTCCAAACAGGATGGAACTGCCTACTGCACAGCCCTGCAACAGCAAAAAGCAAGCTAGAAAAAGACACAAAAGCAGAGCAGAAGATGCAGCAATCCCAGATTACCAGAAGATGAGTTTAATTCTGAAAACATTCCCACAGACATCAAGAGTATAACAATAACTTAAGTATAATAATCAAGAGTGTAACAGTAATCTAACAACATGGAAGTAAACCCAGGCCTCTTGCAACAAAATCACAGATCCATGGTTTTGGCTGGAAGCTGACTCCAGAGGTCATTTAGTGCATCCCCTGCTCACAGGAGGTATAATGAGATCTTTTTAGCCAGGCTTTGTCCAGTCAAGTCAGATACCTTCAAGGATGGAGGTTCCACAATCCATCTGGGCAATATGTTCCACTATTTAAGCATCCTCACAAAAACCTAAAATTTTCCTGGTATCTAATTGGTAAAACAAAGGCAGAGAGGCCCTGCAAAGAGACCTAGACAAATTAGAGGGCTGGGCAATCACCAGCCATATGAAGTTTAACAAAGACAAGTGCCAGCTTCTTCACCTGGGACAGGGCAACCCTGTATGTACAGGCAGATTGGAGAATGAGATGATGGAGAACAGTGCTGCAGAAAGGGACCAGGGGGCCTGTTTGACAGAAAGTTGAATATGATGAAAGGCCTGAAATTCACTCTTGTTGAGTATATTAGCCCATTTCTTCAGCCTGGCCAGGTCCCTCTAAACAGCATCCTTGCCCTCCTGCATTTTGACCACTGTTTTGTTCCTTTTGTACTGTCCAAGCTACAGATAGCTAAGCCAAATTCTTCTCCCATTTACAGCATTGAAGTCCATTAATTAGACACATTTACAATACTGCAACACTACTCTGCATGCGAGCGTGTGCTTTTGTGCATGCATACACACCCACACAGATGGCTCAGGAGATAACAACAGCTGAAACAGAAATACTGCAGAATTTGGAGCAGCAGCTGCTGTAAGTGAGGACCAAGGTATACACTCCAAGCCTAAAGTGAGAAGAGCTTTGGGCTTTCGTGACTTCGATTCTTTGGACTGCACCTTAAAAAGGCAGCAGCTGTTAACTTCATAAATAACAAATAATTCTGAAGACTTTAAAACATGCCATCAACCAAGGATCAAATTATATCGACAAGTCAAATATCCCTGATGATGATGATATGACATATAGATAGCTTCACCTGAAGGTTAGGTTATGAGACATCTAGCTCATTTATCTGTGTTCACTTGGAATGAGTCATCATGTGTAGTCACATAAACAAACCCTTCCTCAAAGAGCTTATAAATCAAGAATCATGAATAGCATCCAAGGATTAGGGAAGACAAACTGTGTGGTCAAAAGAAACAGAAGGTATATCGCAATGTAAAATGCACAATGTAAAATAACATCTGACTTTACTAGCTTTTCCATATGCAATCACTAGTTGGCAAATTGTTTGCAACCATCTTTCATCACAGAAATAGATCACAAGAAATACTTCAACATGTTTCTGTGCAACTGAAAAACAGTGCTTTGCAAGGGATATATTAAGTCAGCGCTTAATCCTGGCCTTTACTCTGAAATAAAGTGAGGTTTCATTTTGCTTTGGTTTTTTTCCCCAAACCAACTGTTGGATTACACATAACATTGTTGCTCAGAGAAGCTGTAGGTTGCCCAAAGCAGTTGTGCATGCCGCACCCCTGGAGAAGCTCACAGCCAGGCTGGATTGAGCTCTAAGCACACCTAGTGATAGGTGTACCAGCCCATGACAGCGGTGTTTGAACTGGATGATCTTTAAAGGTCCCTTCCAACACAAACCATTCTATGATTCTATGACTATATTAATAGGAAGAGCACTGTTATAATTCTCATGTGTTTACCAGCTAAATTAAACACTACTAGTTGTCCTAATCCTGCATTATAGTGTGCTGACTAAACTGAGGGCGAAGAGCTTTTCATTCACACAAATACACAGCACCAAGTGTCCCACCTGTGGAGAAGAAGAATTTGCCATGCCTGAAAAGGTGCTCATAACTTACCCCAAACATCTGCCGAAGGTCAGGATCTCGAAAGCGGAAGGGAATGTTAGACACATGAAGCCGTTTTGGAGTGGATTTGCTCTCACTATTCTCACTGCTCTGTGTCTGTGATTGCTGTCCATCTGTCTGTGCCCCTCCTTCTGTCTGCTGAAATCAGAAAAGACAAAAGTGTGCGCATGAGTAGAAATCACACAAATTCCTTTCACATGTCTTGTCTACCCCTTCTTAGGTATTAGCACTGCATGTGCAATGGAGCTATTTAGCACTTGACCATTATTTTGATAAAGCCAGTAGCGCTTAAAAATTGATCTGTTGGTCTTCCCCTCCCTTTCCAGGAGTAAACACTAATGAGATCTCAGCCTCCCTCCCCTCCCCCTTCCAGCTAAGTGGAATGGTCTTCGGTTTTCTTGAATTGCTTCTCTTTTAGCCCATTCTTCCCTCTTCAGCTGCCACCACGTGAAAGCTCTAATGAAGAGACGGATCTTTCATATCCTGGAGCTGGGAGGTAGTACTGCCACTCTAATCTCATGTGGCAGGATGTTCATGCAATCATCAAAATCCCACAGCTGAAGTGGCAGCTCTCCACCAGGCCAATACCAGAAGCGCATCCTGAGGCAAAACAGCATCTGCTCTGTAAAGCTCCCTTCAGAGAAATATTACCCCAAAAGAAGATCTATAATTAAATGGTAAAAATCCATATAGGAACAGCTTACGGATGTCTCTGATTAACTTTTTTTGTACATTTAAGTGAGCCCAGGAACAGGAAACAGTCATCACCGTTGCAAGATTTATAAAAACTCCAAGTGCTGCTTTTTGCTACTAATTCCACAGCTAAGAAAGGCAATTTGTTCCACTGTGCTCAAGCGCTGACTGGCATGGCAAAGAAGTCAAGGGGTACACCAGGGGTATTTGTTCACAGAAAAAGTACAAGAAGTAGGCAGAGGAATAAGGGAGATCTGTGTGCCAGATCAGAGTCCTAATGCCTGCACAGAAATTATTAGCAGGACAAAAGTAAGGAATACAATCTCAGCCGCTTATGTGAGCTTAGACTGAAAAGTGCTAAAATTTGAACACAGCATTAAATACAAAGGCAAGGCCCCTTTGCAAAATGGCTTGATGAGAAAATAGCATTTTTCACACTTCAGTCAGAAAGATGACCTCTAAACCTCAGAGCCACAGAACAAAGAAGACCACAATTTGGTCAGTTTTATTGCTCTTGTCCCTTTCCAAGTGCACTCAATGACAGGCCAAAGTGTTCAAAGAGCACCCACCCACTCACTCTGTCTCCTGCTGCTTGCCTCAGACTCCTAGGAGTCAAGCTTTGACTACTTGTGTGATGCATTTTTAAGTATCATTTCAACTCTTTAGATGCCAACCTGACTTCCTCCTTAACCCATCAAGTAAAAAGAAGTACTACAATAAGGCAAGGACTATAATTGCTAAGAGTCCGTCTTTTTAAGGCACTTTTAAGAAAACATGTGGGCCTTAAAGATGTAAGAGTAGGGGTGAGGTTTTTGCTGGTTTGGGTCCTTTTTTTCTACTGTTTTAAATATGCAATTTATGTACCAAAGATGAAAGAAAGCTGAGGGGAGTTGCCCACACCAATTCCCCAACCACTGACTGGACTTGCTAGGCTGCTCTGCACATCATTCAATATACAACACTTCACAAACATTTGGAAACATCTCTTCACAGATAAACTCAATTGGCAACATTAAGAAAGTATCTTCTGCCCAGAAATACCACTTAAAGATATGACCTTGAACTTACACTTGGTTACAAAGCAAGTGTATATACAAAGACAAGAGCAAGCAAACAGTAAGCACTGGGGTTTTACCATGCTGAGCAGAGCAGCGGCAGCTTTCCATTTCATTTCAGTAGAGCATGCAGCAAAAAAACATGTTTGATCTGGTTAACATAAATTATCTGTGATAGGAAGAATGACAGTACTGCCCTGACAAGTAGGTCTACTTCCCATAGCTGTGCAAGTCTTGGGAGAAGCCTTGTAGAATGAAGCATTTTTATTTGTCTAAGATTCATTCACCATCCCCAAACATCAAATTTTTGGAAAAAACTTCAGAAACTTCCTTTTGGTCTTATCTAAAAGCTGTTCCCCGCATATGCCCCCTCTTCTCCTTCCCTCACCTCTGTCACAAAAAGGCTCTCCAAACTTACAGCCTAGGGAAAGAATCAATACAGCTGGCTTGCAATTAAATCACAGCACACTACTTAGGGGTTTAATTCTTATGCCACCGTCAGAGTCCTCTGCTCCTCAGGGCAAATCTGTCCAAGAAAGACAAAACACAGGAGCAGCTTATCTATCATCACTGCATACAACACCTGCAAGTGAGTACTCCCAAAAATCACCAATGCTCCTGCTAAAAGGGACAGCTACATTAAAATATAGGTTGCACAGGAATGAGTATCTGCTGTTTCCACAGGGGAGGAAGCCAGAATGTTGTCTGCACTCCACTCCCATACATCTGCTCCCAGGCAGAGGGCAGAATTCCTCTCTTACCAAGGGTGCAATGTATCATGTACAGTGGCATCCTCAAAAGCACTCACAGCTGTTCCTGCATATGGCAGAGAACTGCTGCAGGAGTTACTCTGCAGCAGGTGAGATGTATACAGTGAGACAAATGCTTCGAAGAGAAGAAATTGCAGAAGGAAAAAGGCATCTTGGTCCACTCTTACTTTTTTAACTGCACTGAGAGACTCCAAATGCTTTTCATGCTTTCACAAAGCCTGATTTTTCAGTAGTAGTTTAACATTAAATATCTTCTTAGGCATGCTGTAGCTTCCTCATCTCTATCATCCATGGCCCTTAGGTAAGATTTGAACTTTGCACCAATATTAGCTCAATACATTTGTCCACTGCCACACATTCAGCTGCAACATAAATGAAAAAAATAGTCTCTTCAGATCTTTTTTTTTCCCCCCTTTTACAGTTATTCCTTGGCTTAATTCATTAGGAAGGAGATGAAAGGAAGGGCCTGAAGCCTGTTCTCAGGCAGCACATAACAGACCCTGGCGGCAGTGCTACCCTGACCAAGCCAGATGATGAAAGCCCTCATTTCAACAAATGCCCCACTCCCCACCTTGACCCCTTCCCCACAAGGTGTTTTCAAGCTCTTTCTGGCCTTGTGTCAGCACTTCCCGGTGAAGAAAGAGACTTCTCCCTTCTTTAGAGAATCAGCTTGGAAGGGCACTAATACACATTCCCTAGGTCCCAGTGCCTGTCATCAGGCAACAGAGACATGCTGCAGCAAAGGTCTCACATTTAGGAACAGTATTTGATTCACTGCATCTCCTCAGCATAGCCTGTGTAACATATATTGATACAGGTGATAATGCCATTCATGCCTGCACACGAAAGCTCTGAGCTCTGCTCAAGGTCACTGAGAAACACATCAGAGCTCAGGACAGCAAAGCACGTGCTTCACTTTTAACACCTTGCTGCCTGTGCCCCCAGGTCAGCTCCTCCCTTACACCTGCCAGCAGCAAGGAAGTCCTAAGCAAGAAGAGGTAGCTGCAAAGAAAAGCACACATTATACTCATGCACGTACACACGTAAAAGGGGAGGAGGACACCTGGCAATACGAGCGTGTTCCAAAAGGTTTGGGGTCAGCTCTACAACCACCTTCCCACCTCTCAACTGGTCTCCTCTATCCTAATGCAGATGATGAACAACCAATTGCTGAGGATTTCTCCTCAGCAGCAGGGAGGTAGGGACTCCAGCACCACCTGAGGTCTGAGCAGATCTCCATCTGAATGGCTAGACAGAGAGATGCCTCCCTAGCGAGCCAGACAAGCACCGTTGCAACAGACAAACACAGAGATTATTAATACCCAGCACATTCTGTTTCCATCTCCCACTTGCTTCTAGAACTGGAACTGCTTCAGATCCAAGTTCCAGACAACAACAACTACAAAAAAAAAAAAAAAAAAAAAAAAAAAAAAAACAACAACCCACCACTAAACCCCATTCTCTCTCCCAGGAAGCAGGCAGTCCAAAATGTTGTGAATCATACTGAGGAGGTTAAGAGCCATAAATCACTGCAAAGAAAATATTTACAAAATACAAACTGTAACTAATAACTATATTTAAAAGGGGATTTGTGTGGCTTACAAAATCTAGGAGACAGACTGTGCTCACTCCACTGCTCTTTGATCAGTCTTGAATCCAAAAAAAGCTAAAACCAAACACCCAACCTTGTTTGGATCAAGAGCTTGAAGAGCTGTGGAGACAAGGACCAAAAGCTACAACTGAGAGAAGGCAATCTTCCCACCATGAAGCAAACCACAGATAATGTGGATAAATCTCTACAACAAAAGATATCAGAAAAATTTTAGTGAAGAACCTGTGTCAAAACAACCAGTCACCCACCAATGAAGATACGCACTGAGGAGGCTTTATGTAAAAACACGTGAAGAATTAGGCCCTAGACACAAAATCCATCTCCTTCCCCACCACACTCTACTAAAGTAGGTTTGAGGTCTCACACATCCAATAGCAAATGCCATGGGAACTTCAGCTGCTTAAACACTTGTTCAGCAGACAGAAGACCTTAGGGCTAACTATCACTTTTCAACAACAGTAAATATAATTTTACAATTATATCCAAGTACTTGGTTTTTCAGAGATGTCAGCAGAGGTATAATAAAAAAAAATTGGGTCTACTTACAGGCACAATTAACTATTATCCAAAACATTCTGTAGGCTAAAAAAAAAAAAACCAGACAAAAACTCTAAGAACATACCAATTAACTTTACAAGGATTTTTTTACTATTCTCCATACAGTCAGGTGAATTTAGAGTATATTTTTTTCTGATATATATATTTTTTGTTAGTTACCTATTTTCAGACATACTGAAGCTTAAGTCATTTTATTCACTTTCCTCATTAAAGACATATGTCACAGAACACAAACCTAACACAGGAAAGCACATACGGAGCTTTGCTACCTATGCTGCACAACACCTCTGATGCCCAGTAACATTTTCAACCCAAAGATGGTTATTTCTAACGGTATTCTTTAGCGCTTTTATTCTTTTCCCTCTCAATGAAGTGGTGAAATTGAAGCCCCTGAAAGGCGTGCTCTGCTGGTCAGATTGTCAAATCTTTTGTGAGCAGCTCCAGCTCATTCCTCACAAAACAGAGATGCCCTGACAAGGTAAAGGAGACAGCAAAATTTCCCAAGATAGTGGTCACCCCCGGACCACTCCACTGACAGTGGCAGAAGAGCTGCCACACAGTGACAGACTTAAGATTCATCCAGCCCATAATCTTCTCTCTAACAGCAGACAAGTATGTGGCACCTGTGGAAGGATGCAAGACGAAGGCAAATGCTTCCTGACTTTTCTCCAGCAAACTAAGCCAGCTGATGTCTCAACTTACCAAGCATCCTGTGGACAAGTGCTGCAATGCTAATTTCTTCATTATGTGGATATAAGTATAAAATAAGTAGAAAACTCTGCTCTTTTTTCATATATAGTACCCAATTATTTCCCATGTGCATCTTAGTAAGTGAAAATGGGAAAGCTCCATATTTTAGTTGCCTTACCATCCAGTATTCTATGTACTGGTAATATACCTTTATTCCTGACAGCTCTTTCTCCAAGTGAAGATTTTATTTCTTCGCATAAAGAACCTGTTACATTGCTTTCATCATCACTTTTATCTTCCCTGTACTTCTGCGAGATCTGCTAAAACCTTCAAGAGATATGCAGAAGTACCACAGCTATATACTCTAACATAATGATGCTTGCTGATTTATTTCCCGTTTCTCATTTTTAAACCTGCCTCACTAGACACAAGTCTGCAAGTGCAGACAATCTGCCTTATATTCAAAGCAAACTCTTGATGTTAAATGTCAGGGTTTGCAAACTCAAGACAGCAATTTCTAAGCTGAGGTGGCCAAACAATCAGCAGCAAACTACCCATCTGAAGCTAGCTCCTCCTTATGTCTACCTGCTCAGCAGTATCAGAAAATAACTGACAATATTCATTAAACATATTCTTCATCTGAAATACCCCACATGAGCAACTGCTTTAATTACTAAAGGGATGAAAAGTAATTACAGAGGAAAATTCTGCAAATTCAGTCTAGGCAAGAAATACCCATGGGGAAGTCGTCATTATAACATCGTCCATGTGTTGCAAAAGTCAGTTGAGGAATCCTTGGTGTTGCTGGCTCTCCTTTATCAAAGCCCTTGCTAGAAGTACAAGGCACAGCCAGATGACCAAGCACCTTCCCTGTCTTGCCTCTGAACATGATGCATATGGGCCCTCCACCACAAATGTGTCTTCTTTGAGAATCTGAAAGTCAATATCCCTTTATGGTATAGTGGATGAGTTAAATACATTTCAGTACACCACATCAAGAAGTAGAGACACGATGCTCTGTAATTAAATAATACTTTATACTGGTTCATGACAACGTAACACCAAGGCGACAGCACCTGCCATTTTCATGCGAAGTAATTTACATAAACTTATTCCTCTACTTCTATACCTCCAGCTGCGTTCCATAATTTATACAGACATACAAGTTCTTCCCTCTGACATTAACAAGAGAAATGAGTTGAATAATCAGCTTGCAGTATTAAGTGCATTGCATTTACTATCAAGCAAGCTTTTTTAGTTCAGCAGATGATTAATCTTCCCTCTGAGGGTAGAGTACCAGGAGATGCAGAGAGCTGACAATTGCTCTCGGCTTCTGGCCATGCTCTCCACATGCTTACCTTGCAACAACAGCATTTGCTGGATCCCTCCAAGAGCTGCTCTAATTCATTAACCCAGCAAAAGAATTGGACAGCTTTCTGCCCGGTCAGTGAATTAAAGCGGCTCACGTAAGGAATGCCAGAGACAGTAAATAGGAGTGGGAGTTTGTGCTTGGAGCCAGATCGCTCCTTTCTGACAGCAGTGAATCTCTTAGATCAGCTCAGCTGCCAGAGGTACTGCAGCCTAATCAGCATCTCCCCTTGCAGCTAACTGTGCTGGGTGTTTCCATTAGGGATAAGAGCACTAAGGTAAACCAAGGGGGAAGAAACCAGGCAACCCAGCACTGTAAGTGAAATGCTGAGCACCAATTGTTTAAGAGAAGGGCTGCAACAGCCAGAACAAGTAAGCCAAATATGGTCCTGTACCTCAGCCTATTTTTAATCCAGGTCTTTCAGTTGTGCTTTGGGACAGTATCAAGATGCCTGGACATGAAGACCGAGAGGTCTTCCTCCCACATGCCAGGCAAGAAACAAAGCCCCACAGATGAGACTTGATCCTAAAATAGAGATTCCAAAATATGAAGCTGTTTGTATTACACCAACTATTTTGCCAATTTCTTTTCCATGCCCCAATCCTGAGACGTCTGAATGCTTTCCACTACGCTCAGATCTCCATAGCCAAGCTCATCCTCAGCTCACGACACCAACCAGTCATTCCCCTTAGTTCAGAGTTTTAGACTGCATAGGAAGGCATGGACTTTGACTCTCAAAGTTTATTTTACATAAGTTCACTGCTTATCTTTGACCTCAGGCTCCCAGACCTATTAACCCTGTCTACTAACTCAGACACCACCACTAACCTGAAATCATTCTAGCTAAGTAGCCAAGTTTCTATGAAAAGGTGCTCCCACCCTGCATCTTAAGGACCTTGTTACAGACCACATTACATTGCTGTAATGTAGATCAAGCCCCCTTTCCATGAGCGACCTTTAAGCTACCCCCATGTTCTTTGTTACTTTTGCAATTATCCTAAAGGCTATCAGCCTGAAAAGCAGGAAATCCCACATCTGACCACACCTTTTGCTATCTCCCTCTGTCCCGACAACATGACCAATCACAGGCTTTGTTCTTAGAAGCAAGCAGGGAACTTATCTGTCTTAGCTGAAGGAATTTCTGAATCATCCCATGGGAGCACAGGCTTCAAGTCAGCAGCTAAAAAATCCACTGGCTGTTGAGTCTGGGGTATTGCCTTCCCACATGTGACAGCAGCTGTGCTTGTTAGTCACAATAATGGGAGGAAAGGCTCATACCTCACTGTGAGGGCTTTTTGTTCTATTAAAGTTAGCACTGCTGTTTGAGCAAGACAGTATAATGGTTAAAGGAGAAGATCCTTAAAGCATAGCAGTCTAGTCCACATGGGCTGAACATGTGTGTCAAACAAGTAATAGCCAGCACATGGGATGTTTAACATTAGCTGTAGATGTTTGAAATTAAATAAGAAACCTGTTCTGCTATATTTTAATAGCATTCTTTAACTTGTGTAACTACTGAGCCTTCTTGCTTCCCCTAGGTCCTACATCATTAATCAGAGTACTGAGGAGAAGAAAAGTTACAAGGGATTACATCCTAAGGCAGCCTGCAGAATCAAAATAACTTCATAGAGGAGTCCTGGAGAGAAGGATAAAGAGACTTGGAAGATCTAGGATGCAGCGGATGTGAAAGTCTGGCATGTGAAAAGCCCCTTGTTGAGGCACTTTTACCCCTGCTCCCACAGGTTTCTTCATGTGCCAGCATCTGGGATCCTCTGGGTTTGATCAGTCCCAGCCATAGCAGCCACAGCAACGCCCTTGTGTGTGCCCTTACCCTTTCCCAGCCAGCTATGGCCACAAGCCTGACTCTGAGTGCTCAGCTTGCACATCTTCAACCACATCAAACAGTCACTCCAGACGTGCACACCTGTTTCCAACAGCCAGTACAAGTGCTGTGTGTAATTCAGCCTGTTCTTGGATAACTCCCCTGCCAGTCGGGCTCCCTCCACAGACTCCTGGCAACACCACTGCCTGCCAGCAGTCTCCCAGCAACACTCCCTCCTGCACAGATGGGCTCCCAGTCCCTCCTTGCAGGCTACCCACAGGCTGTGGGCTCCTTGGAGCCAGCATTAGTTGATGAAACACAGAGCTTAGCCCTGCAGAGCCACAGAGATGGCTCCTAATATGGAAGAGGAACAGGAAGGCTGGCAAGAACTTACACCCAAGGTCAAGGCTCACATCATTTCCATTAAAAAGAAATGCTCTTAAGCTCTGGACAAGGATGGGAACAGCAAAAACACATGGGGAAAGCCACTGCCCTGTTTTTTATTCCCTGTTTCCAGCTTCCTCATCCAACTGGCAGCAGCTGAGATAGTTGCATGCTGGAGATGGGCAATCCAAATCTTATGTGTTGGAATGGTATCAGACAATCTGGTGTTAAAAAATGACCTGCATTTCTGCACGCTGCATCAGGTCTAAGTTTTATTTCCTGCCTGGTCTTTCCTTATCTACTTTTTTTTGCCAAGCAAGGCACCCTATGTTCCTTTTACACACTACCAATGTGCCTTACAGAGTTTGTACTCTTTTTCTTCCTCAAGATGCCAAAGTTGTAGCATTCCCAGGAAGAAATCAAAGATATCTTATTGAAGTCATGACCAACGGCACCAACCATGCAGCCACCGCCCATTGCAGAAGGAGCAGAAGCGCACATCAGGAACCACGAACACTTGAGCTGGCACTATCAGTTCTTCCAACTGCTGGCACTGAATTCATTCAGTATTTACCAGGGGAAAAAAATAATCTCTACAAGCCAAACACCAACTACAAGTAAAACTGAAAGTATTAACAGATTAAATCCGCCCCCTGAGCGTCGAAGGCTCTCACCATAAGGCTCTTTATTAAGAAGTTAAGTCTTAACAAGTGGCTTAAGGGGTGGATAAAGCTTTTCCTGGGATAATCTGCCAGCATGTTGCCCAGTGCCAGTTCCAGGCCATGGAAAGAGGAAAGAAAACAGTAAGACGATGAAAATCTTGGTTTGGCAAATGGAAGACCAGTAGCTGAGAGCTCATCTCCTATCCTTGCTCCCTGAAGCTCCCTGCTGTCTTCAGAAAGTCAGAGAAAAGTCATTTTCTACTCCGTTAGCTTCCTGAAAACAAAACCACATTGGGATTACACCTAAAATGCATGTGCTCACCCTAATTCTTTGTACTGTTAACCCTCCAGAATTTGCCTCCATCACATCTATTTCAACGATTTGCCAATTAACACAAAGTAATTAACACTTTTGTAAGAGACTGTCTTTGGACAACGCCACCATGGTAAAACCACCACGATCATGATTTCAAGTACTACTGCTCTCTGCAGGCACTAATTTACAAGGGGAACATGCAAAAGGGGAAACCCAGTAATGGAAGGTCAGAAGCCACGTTTTGTTTATAATTCTCTCCTTTCAAGTCTACTGCTGGTTTGCTGCACACTTGAGAAACAGCAATCTAATCAGTGGCTGCTTTTCCCCAAAGCACTGTGCCGTTCTGGCTGGGCAGCCTTGTACACTTACTGCAAGAGATCCATTCTGCGTGCTGGCTGTGTTCGTGCTCTGCTCTCCATGCGGCTGCGTGCTTCCGTAGAGCGTCAGATTGTGCTCGCTGGTCTGGCCTGCATAGTCCTGAGTGTGTGGCACCCCATACTCTGTGGGAATCCCATTCTGTGGGGGTGGTGGAAATGGGATTGTGGTGAATGGCTGCACCATTGCATCAGGAGTTGCTGATGGCTCCTGGTTACCCTTAAAAAAGGAAGAAGGAGAAAACAGCTTTATACTACAGAAGGTGGATCAAAACATCAGCCTGAGAAACAACACACACGTTCATGTGAACATCCCACCCACTGTCACCAAAGTATTCCACAGTCTTCTATTATCTCTCCTATCAAAAAGCACGTGCTTTGCTCCTCTGAGCCATGACACTGTTTTCTTAATCTTTTCAGGGCAATTTTCTTGCTACTGGGTGGCATATAGCGAACAAATTACAGGGTTTGCAGACTGCATACCCCCGTGATCTCACACAAAGCTTTACACACAGTAAGGTGTTATTTCAGAAAAGGGAAGAGGCACTCACACATTGGAACAGAGAAGGAAACACAGAAGAACAGGGTTTCTCAACATCCGTAAAAGGACCATTAACTGGGTGCATCTCCTCCAGCCTGACCCTCATTGCTCACAAGCAAGCCCCCAGGTAAGCACATCGTGTGGTTCAAAGCACACCTCTCTGTTATGTTACAGTGATAAAAAGTACAGTTTTTAAAAGCCATCTGTGCAGAAGCCCCCTCCCTTGCCCTGGCAGCACTGCGTACAGAGCACAGGTATCTGTTGCTGGAATATCCCATTTGCTTCTTGCTGGCCCAAGCGTGAAGGCACCGAAGAGCTGTAGGGAAACAAGCTGAGATCCCAAGTCAGCCGCACAGTCATTCTCCCAATCCTGAGCATCTCTACAAACACACAAGGCATTAATTACCCACTCCTCCTTCAGCTTAGGGTATCCCACAGAGACCTCTTGCATAGTGGACTCTTTAGAAGCTTTTAGCGCTGTCTTAGATGTAGCTAACACCAATCAGATGACTCAGAAACAAAGAACTGACCATGCAAAAGATATCCCCAGAAGACAACAAAAATACTACCCCACCATGTCAGAAAGCCACAAGAGGGAAACAAAAAAGCATGCAGCCCTGCAGCCTCTTCGGGGAACTCACCAAGGGGGGAGCTGCATTCAGCCACCCGGGGTGAAGGAGAACAGCCTTGACATTGAAGCCCAACCCTGGGAAGCCCACGCTGCTGCACCGCTCCTACTGCTTTCACCGCCGCAGCAGAAAAAAAATCCACAGAAAAGATTTATGATAGGAGGGCTGTTTGATTTATGTGCATGTCAACAGACTAATCCTGATTTTAAATTTTGGCTGCTGTTCCAGCCCTGGGTCGTCCCCCACAAAGCCTGGAGGTGCTTGAGGCTATTCTGACACCAGCATGCTTAAATCAATGGAGTAAATCGAAATAGACCTTATCCCATGGATAGGAAAAGCAGAGTAGGAATTACCGAGCAGCCTTTCAGCAGAGAGCATGCAGGGGCTGACGGACCTCCAAAGAAGCCGGACAAACCTTTCAGTCCCTTTATCAGCCTACCTGCAGCTTTCCCTTCTGGGCGGAGGAAACAATGATAAACGCAGTGCACCTCCAGCCAGCACCGGGTCATTCAGACGCTGGCTGAATCCCAAATTTGCTCTGACATTAGTCTATCTGGTCTGCCTCCCCTGGGGGCCACGTGGCCACGCGCTCCCGCAGCTGGGGAGAAGGAGAGGGAAGGGCATTCAATACCACTTAGCAGAGCCGAGCTGCAGCCTTGGCCCGTGCTGAAGAACAGACAGTTTCAAGTCCAGCCTTGCCACCTGCATGAACACAAACTCCACAGCCTTATCTGAGAAAGAAAAATTCAGGCGAGCATGCCAGCTGTGGCCAGTGCTCAGCTCCTTGTACGCACTCCCCCAAGCAGTTGCAGCCCTGCGTTGCGTGCTTGCAGCTCTGCGGAGGTTTTTTCACGCACCAAGCACATTTTCTGAAAGCAGGGCAGGATTTTTGTTTCCCCCTCAAAAAAAGGAGGGCAGCTCCACCAGTCCTCCAGTTCTGCTCGTTCCTTTGCTATTCTCAGCTACAAAGCAAGCCACTTGTGACTCCAAAGCAGGAGGCAGGACAGGCTGAACGGTGGCCATGCCACTGCAAACCAGGTATCAGCAATCCTATTGCTCACCTGCTCAGACTGCTTATCCCCTGACATGACAGCTCCATCCTGTCCACATACTGTCTCCTTTCCAAGCTCTTCTGTTTACAGTATTTCATTGTATTTGATGGTCTGTGTTCTTCCGTACAGCCCGCATTGTCTGCCCCACTTTATTACCTTGCAAATAGGAGCTAAATAGGAAACTGCCTTTTTCTTTTCAAAGAAAAGTTTTTCCACAGGAAAAATAGGGGAGCAGAAACTATTTCCAGTCTTCCCAGAACAAGCTAGATTTTTGAGCCAGCAGCATCCCAGATCCAAGGAAGAGAATGCTGATTAGCCCCAAACAAAACCTACTCTGCCATCCTGTCAACAGTGCAGGGCTGCTCCCCAAAGGACACAGTCCAGTACTCAACCTCCCTCTTAGACTGTTTAAAATGCCAGCCCATGAACCTTATATAATCTTATTTTCAGTCTTTTTACCCTGCAGTTAATACTGTATCTTCCAGTTTAAATGCATTTCAACCTTTTAAATATTTTTTCTCCCTTCTTCAATTATCTACAAATGTTTGAAGGATGAAAAATGCTTACTCTCTTCTCTGTTGCTTGTGGCATTTTGATAATACATATTTATTTTGAGTTTAATCACACTTCTCAAGCCAAAATATCCTGGAAACTTTATTTATTGCTTCTCTCTGACCTTCCTAAGATTCTTCAGAGAAGGATTTCTGATGCAGAATAAAATGTTTTTAATACCATTGCCATTCCCCCACTCCTCAAATCACAGTAACATGCAAAAATCATATATTTTAGTACAAATGTATCCTAGTTTAATGTCTCAGGTTATCTGGAGATCCATCTTTATTATATTTGTCCAGGTTTCATCATACCATGGAGTACTGTATCTCAAATTATTTTTCTCTTGATATAATTATGGACATATGTCCCATCTTTTTTTTTTTTCTTTTTTTTTTTGTAATTTTAATTTCCTTTGATGCTTTAGAATTACTTTTTTCCCTGTTTCCACTAGCGTCAACAGAAAAGGACTCCTGATGAGATCTCTGCAGGTTTCACAGCATACTGATATCCTCCAAACCCAGAGGAGAGTCTACCTCTTCTGATATTCTACCAAATTTCAACATTTACACAACACTTCATATCTTCAAGAGCTAACAGAGAACATGCACACACACAGAAATCCCAATAATCTTCAAACATAGAACCTGAACTCCTTCCCCTACTTCTAAACCACCACGTAAACTTCTGTCGCTCAGGGCTGTTTCTCCTCACACTTCTCAGGAGGTACAGAGAGCATGGAGAAATCCTCAGATTTCTGGGTAAAGAGAAGTATTTTGTCTATCCAGTCTTTGACACACCTCACTGCATTGCCAGTCCTGCCTGTTATAGCTCACCCAGATGTTTTAAAAATTTACTCAGATGCAACAAGAAACCCAGATAGGCATGTCCAAGAGCAGTCACCATCCCCAAACGTACACAAGCATGCCACCAGAGGAGTAGGAAAACCTGGGCGTAGCTCCCTGCAAAAACTATTACCATCTTAAACCTCTGTGATGGTATGAAGTAAATTTTAATCAATGTTCAGGAGCAGACAGACACCTCTCTTAGGCACAGTGCATCAGGCTGGCAGTCTCCAGGAGGTGAGTGTAAGGGACATTTGGTTGCAGGAATAATTTTGGCAGTTCCACATTAACTGATTAGCTCTGCCAGTTTGTGCTGCCATGCACCAACCATGATAGCTGCCATCCCATGCTCAAACTGAGGAAGACTGTTCAGTGCAAGTGAAACAGTGTAATCAACATACACACACAAAAAACCCCACACAAAAACCCCCCAAAAACCACTTCATTACCATACATGTTAACCTATTGTTCAAAGAAAAGTAATAATTCCTGGGTTTTTTATTCCTTCTGTTGCTCTGTTGCCAGAGAAATCATTCATTCACATCTGGTAGGAATTCAAAGCAGCTGTCCCCTTGCAAAAACGTTATCATCTGATTCATGAGCACCCAAGCCCTCAGGGCACAAGAAAGAAAGGTGGTTACCCACCTGGGCTTTCAGGCCCCTATTCTCAGCCCTACAAAGGTCCAGTCGCATCTTTGCAGCTGCCAATTTTCCTCCTTAAGTCAGGGGTTTGCCTGTGCAGATCAGTACAAACCCATTCCACATTTTGTTTAAAAAACAGATTAGCTAAAGCAGTGAAAAATCTCTAATGGGGACACATTTCTAAGAGCTTATGCAGTTTTAAGTTAATTAATGAACTTTGCAGCTCCAAGCTAAGCAGAGGAACGATGAGTAACTGATGAGTAACCGCACGTGGTGGTACCTTGCAAAAGGGTGGGAGCTGGGGACGACAACTAAACAAGGAGCAACGTGGTTCAGCAAATGTGACACAGGATGAATTCTTTCAGCAGACAGCAGGTGGTGATCCAAGATCACGGCACTGGAGCGCCAAGAGCGAACACCAGAAATGCACACAAAGGCCTCCTGCTTCCATAAATCTGTCAAAGATCAGTCTGTTCTGTGAAGAAGTCATTTTGTTTTCCTCATTAGAGAAATGTGTGTAAGTAGAGGGATATGAAAGGAGCCTTACAGCAATGGAGCTCCAGATATCTTCTGTATTGCTATGCCATAATATGCATAGCCAGTAAAGCCTAATAAAAATTATACTCCTGGTAAAGCTAAACTAGTACAATTTCTGTATAGATATGGCACACTGCCACGAGGTAACTGGTCTGTGCTATGCATAACCCTACTGTGAGCCATCAGCATCACAGAAAGGTGCAGGGAAATGGTATGGCATGTAAACATCAAACAATCTCTTAAAAATGCCTTTGAACTCTGCTAACCCCCAAATCACTGGGATAGATGTGAATATAAGCCCATTAGTGGAATGGTGTTTCTAATACATATGTCTTCACTGAACTAATTTTATGAATCCTTGAAGCAATTCACTTGCAGCTAACGGAGGCAATTAACCTGTTTGTGAAGACCAGAGCTCCAGGCTACAACTGTTTGCTCTCTGCACTAACCTAATCCCTTCTGTAAACAGCAAAAAATGTTTGGAGCTGGGATCTGAAGAACATGGCAGGAACCTGGAGCTCCTGCCCACCCTCAACTCTCTGTAAGAAAGAGATACTTCTGAGTGAGGGGAATGCAGGGACTGAGCTGTCCCTTCTAGAACCTCGGTCACAGCCTCCTGTCAGGGATGCAAACATCACACATGCAGAGCACTGCTCCCTGGCTGTACACAGCCAGGAGAGAAAGGGCTTACCATACAAGGCTGCTGCTTAGACCCACGAGAACAATTAATTAATTAATAACGGGCTGTGTTCCCCCCCCCCCCCCTCCGTCTCACAGATCAACAAAAAAGCTGCTGTAGCAGGGTCCCTTTTCCCTTTCCTAGTCCCTTCCAACAGTCTCCCTTCCCAGTTCTCAGCTGCAGCTTCAGAGGGGCTCTGGTTGGAGCTGCCACCATCCCACCTCCAGCACACTCCTGCCCTCCCTCCCCTGCCAACCTGCCCACCGCTGAGCCCTTTCTGCACAAATCCCAGGGAAAAAAAAAAAAAAAAAAAAAAAAAAAAAATTACTCACTTTTTATTGCCAGGTTAGTTTTGTTCCCAGTTAAGAGCACTGAAACAGCTTGGCAAGGAGCTGGAGGAGAACCAGAGCCAGAAAGGACAGGGGGTGGAGAAGCTGGGGAGGGAAGGGCCATGGGCACAAGCGCTTGGATGAGCTCAGGCTGCCAGGGAGCCGCAGCCTCCAGCACTGCATTAACCCTCTCCACAGGCAATCCCACAATTTGTCCGCTGATAACAAATGTATCAACAAGCACTTTCTTCGCAAATGGGAATGGATACAAAGCAGCGTGAATGATGCTCCCCACACCCACCAGGAACTCCAACATTATGCCTTGCAGAAAAAAACACAGGCTGGGGCATTCATTACACCAAAGATAAATTCCGCTCTACACTGGTGGCTCTCACAGCACACCGAACCTACACCTACACCTGGGTTTTTAAAACTGTGCTTTTGCTCTTTAGGGCTATGAAGATACTCAAACACAAGACAAAGTGATGTACAGTATGATGAAGTCATGGCTTCCCAACTCCCCAGATGCCCCGAAACAGTGACTTGGCCATTGCAACCCTGCAAGAGCCCACAAACATGCTACAAACTCTCTATTCCAAAATGCATCAATAACACTTTCTCCATTTCATTACAGATTAGCTTCTGAATGGGGAGAGTGGGTAAAATGCCTACAGAAAAGAAATCTGGGGGTGAAAAGGATATATACAAAGGATATAACCATCTCATATCCTTTATCTTTGTACAAACCCATTCCTGGATTCAGAGAGATATGTGACCTTAACCTGACACCTACTCTCCACACTACAAAGGCATTTCTGTAACTCCAGAGAGCAAGACTGACATGTCTGTGTGGCTGGGACACAGACTGACAAAATCAACACTCTTTCTTGGTGGGTTGATCATAAAAGCACCTTGAAGAGGATCACAGCAATAAGAGGTTCTGTATTTCATCTGCACATCTGGAGCTTGATCTTCATTTGATCTATGACACACTGTGGTAATACAAAAGGATGTTGGACTTTGACTCTACTGTTATAGGTACAAGAGTAATTCCTCCTGAATCCTCCCAAAGGCAAACTCTAAATCTAGGTAGTTCTGGAAACATCTGCTGGAATTTTATGGTAATTTTGTTGAAATAAAAGGAAGTTAATTCATGGGTACACTTTTAAAAATTTAAATCGGATGTAGTCAATCAGGAAATGCCTTTTGCACTGGGTTAAGTTAAGCCTCAATAAGCTAATCTTGCACCAGTTAAAAAAAAAATCTAAAAAGAGATGCCTGCACTCACACTTGCACCTAGCTAACCATTTAAAGGCATGTCTCCTTCAACTTCCTGGTGCAAGCTTACACTAGATTATCTAATCTTCCCCTTCCTAGATATGTAAAGCAAGGGAAGAACAACTTACCCTCCAATACATACTCTATCATTCCAGGCCACCAAAAGTGTTCCATAAAATAAAGCAGCTGGCCTTTTTTTTTTTTTTTTTTTCTTTTTTTTTTTTTTCTTTTTAAATGCATTTAAGAACTTTATGGAAAAGAAATTCAAGCCCCACCTTTGTAGGAAAAGATGAAAGAAAGTTAAAGTCTTATCTTACTGTTATACACAGGAAGCACTCACTCATCCCCACGCTATCATCACTTCCAGTAATGGCCAACTTTTGCTCTACCCCTATGCACGAACACAGGCTCTCAGTGCTGAATGCATGCACGCTTGGTAAGATGCCTTTGGGCAACCTGCAAAGAGGCTTCCTGTTGGATACTGCCAAAGCTTAGGTTAGACAATGTTAATAAGGCCCAGGGCCACATCCACTTATTAACCTGAAACATACCTTTCAGATTTTAAAAAGGTTTCTGCTCCTGAAATCTACATTACTCTCCACTCAGAAGGAAAAAAAAAAAAAAAAGTTAAATGTTACTGGCACAAAGGCATCCCAACAAATGCTTTCAATCCATTCATGCTCTCTGGGGTTGATTAGAGAGAATTGTGCTTCGAGAGACATCAGGGTCCCAACATCTGCTTGCATCCCATATTAGGAATTTAACTGCCTCTGAGAATTACTGGGGAGAAGGGGTTAAGGGTGGAGAACAAAGGAAAAAGTCACCAGGATGGATATATCCTCAGCAACAAAGCCAGCAATTAAAAGAAAAACTCAGGCTCAATTTTTTGGTCCTTTAGCACCCACCCTGGTTGTGTTCTTCCCAGCTCTGCAACATTCCAAGTGACTGTTTTCCACTTAACATTCATAGTCAAACATTCTTGGGGAAAAAAAAGATTTCCATAAGATGACTAACTTTCAACAAATCAGCATGAAAATGATGTCTCAAAATACTACAAAATCGAGTCTTCCATTAATCCAGCAGGCACCCAGGGAGGCAGAAGCATGTCCCTCATAAAGGAATTACTCCTCTGTCAGGCAAAGAGGGTTAAGTTTCTTCTCTGGGACCAGAATTGAAATGAGTCACAGCTAAGGAACAGTGTGCTGCAGATGTGTCACGTATGTTTAATCCAAGCTAGCTGCCATCAGCCATTCACCAGATTAGCAAACCAATCACACTCTCCATTGCATGACTATGGATCCTCTCTCAGGGAAGCAGCAGAAACCAGAGGCCAGTGCTGGGGAAGGAATGGGTAACTGCTGTTTAGGAAAGGCCCATGGTTGCAGCAGGATACCTGCGCGCTATGTGATGATACTTTAGATGGTACAAAGGACCTGCCTGTGCTGGTTCTCTGCATTATTCCAGACAGCTAACCAGTGGTTCTTGGTGCTCCTTAGAAAAAGAAGGACAACAAAACATGGAAATAAAACAGGGAAGAAAATACCACCTGGTCCCATGGTATCTCTTGACCAGGCTGGCAAGATAGTGTCACAGTTACTGTCTCCTCAGCTAATTCTGCAATCAGATTGTGTGCTTCAAACAGCTTTGTTTCAAGGGAGAGGGTAACTCTCCAGCTGACATATTTCAGAAAACCAGCAACTGCTTTTCCAAATGCAGTCAAGGATCTAGCTGGACAGATAAGCAATTTTTCATCACGTCTCTGCTCTGTAAATGGTCTACTGCTCTGCATCTGCAAGTACATCACCAAATTCCCAGTGAGTGTGGAGAGTTATACCTCAAGAATTCAGATGGCTTTCCTGAACGTTTAAATCCTCATGAAGCTCACTCAGCCCCTTCGAAAGATTTGTATCTACTTCAGTGACAAGAATTTCTCAAAGCTGTGATACAACTATCTGGAACAGACTCTTCCAGCTCTCTCTCTATTTCCAGTGCTAGAAGAGCGCTGGAAATATAGAGAGAAAATCACTATAGTGATCTTGAAGATCACTTTTGGTGTCAGGCTTTTCTGTCCTTCTCTCGCCTGCTGTGAAGGCAATGAGCTGAAGGAAGTAGTGAACTGTGCAGAGAGTCTGCTCTGAGCTGACTTGGCTCCTGGAGGAAGGACAAACCTCAAAGCCCGGTCAGGCAGCTTCACTTATACTGGCGCCTTCAATTCCCCCGATTTCAGTGGACAGCAGGGAAGTCTTCCCGCCTGCCTGCATTAACTCCAGCACCACACAGGAAAAAAACAGCCCTGACTCTGCTGCCAGAGCAGGAGGAAGAAGAAGGGAGAAAGCACCGGGAAGGGGAGAACACATCTGGAATCAATTGGAGAGCGCTGAATGCCTTGGAAAGAACTGCAGAGCTGGCAGAAACCACAGCAAGGAGCCGCATGTTCGGACGTGACTCTGAAGCAAAGGTGGAGAACGAGACGTATGCAGCATATTTAAACACAAAACCAGAGCTCCTCTTGAGGCTCTGGGCTTTTTTTCATGCAAGCAGCTAAACATCTCAGCCCCGTCATATTTTCACTGCCACTGGGGTATCATGGGTATGCTCAGAATTCAGTACAGAAGACAGGAGATGAGATGAGGCGAACGGGACCCATCTGTGACTCGAGTACCAGGACTCAGTCACACAGCAACAACATTATATCAAGCTGCTCTCAGGGTGCAGGGCGGAGGAAGTCTGTGACTGATTTGGCACACATTTCAGAACAGAAATTTGATGGTTTAAAAACACAGATTTCTTCCCACAGTTACTTTCCTTTCCAGCATTCTCCTATCTATTGCTAGTCATTTGTTCCAAGAGTAGTTTTCCATTTTCAAAGAAGCCTCTGCTGTGTCCTGGAAAGCAGAGGTTCTGGAAAGGAGCAGAGTCAGAGAAGCAACTCACCAGTGCAGCAGCTTTGTACAGAGAGTGACTATAGCTTTCAGATATATTACGAACCTGAGGGTGTGGGAAGCATTGCTACTTGGGTTTGTGGCCTTGACCAGATGAACAGTAAGATATATGCTTCAATATGCAAATTTTAAAAATGGAATTAAAAATTCAAAAGGGAATGTGAAAGAGCTACAGAAATGACCCCAAAATTGGAAAAAGCCACATGGCTGCACACTGAAAACCTTCAAAAGCCCAATTTGTTTTCTTATAATTAAAAAAAAAAAAAAAAAAAAAAAAAAAAACCACACCTGATTATGTTATTTAAGTATATTAACTGTGAGGAAAATAAAGTAGATATTAATAATATTTAATCTAATTTAAAAAGTAATCAAGAAAACCAATAGCCAAAAGCTGAGTCTAATAAATCCAGCTCTCGTAAAAGACTCCATTTCATTTTGTTTACTGATTTCTAAATGACAGTCATTAAGTCAGCTAGTGAGAAGGACTCAGTCTTTTCAATCTTTTCCTGTCTTTGTGCTGAAAACATTATGTCACCCAAAACAGAGGTACCTGAGTGAGACATAATGGACTACAATGCAGATACAGCCAGAAGAGACAATCTAAAGCCAGACCTATAGGACAATATCCTAGAAAGCTAACAAGAGCTGGAGGAAGTCAATGCACATAAATTAATGCTGATTAAACTAAGCAGCATACACATTTATAAGCATAACGACCTCACCTCATGGAGAGGAACAAGCAATTGAAAAATGCTTTATTTCCATCCTATTACATTTTTAGGAAGCATTTATGTTCAAAAGTGACCAACAACAGCATGAGTATAGGTGCAGTTTTGTGTGCCACCTAATAATACAAACTACCAACTGGCCTTGGAATCAGGGGCTGCACTTCCCCTCCCCAGCTGTTAGAGATCCAGTCACACCACAGTCATTGCCAGAAAATTAATACAAACAATAGCCACCTGTTTGGTCATAAACTCAACTGTCTTGCCTTGTATCTGCTTAAGCACAATGCCCAAAGTGGTGAGAAGGCTGAGCATATGGCCAGGGCACAGAGATGAGGGGGACTGTCCTTCTCATGGCAGCCCACAGTTACGGTACACTAAGCACCGACTTCGAAATGCACCCGAAAACCACTTCATCCCAGAACAAGAGGCTACATGAACATTTAGCATATGCTATTGCCACTACCTGCTTCACTTGTACTTAACTTCTAGGGCATCCCCACAAAAGCCAGCATAAAGCTGATTCATACACAGTGAACTTGTCGAGTATCTCAGAAAAGATTTTCCCATTGTTACAAAATCCTTTTAAAGCCTCTTTTCCCCAGGCCATCCAGCTAATGTATGTTTACCACATTCCTGCTGTAACCATGAATCAGTATAGACTTCTTCCCTACAAAGGCCACCTGCACAGCTCATAGGTAAAGCTCGAGGTCAGTGGCACATCTGACCACCTTTCAAGGACCTCTTCCTGGGCTGGGTATCACTAAAGCAGCTCCTGCAGCCCCCACGCTCAGCAGCACTATTGGAAACATGCTGCTCCTCCCTTGCCACCATGTCAATGCCCTGGGACACACAAAGCATGGGCTGGTTTAACAGTAGCAACTTGCAAAATATTCACATTAAACTACTGCATACCACTGGCAGTCCTATTTTTAAACTGCTCTATTTTACTGAAGCTAAATCAATAAACCTTAAAAGCTAAATTGATATAAGAGCATCTCATGTCAGGGCATGTCTGTCAGCATCTGCAACTCCTTTAATATATTACTACATGAGTTCTCGAGAAGTTCACCCCTCCATAATTCTCAGCAGATCCCCACCTCCCACAGCCAAGTGCATTAAAGCTCCTTTTTCTTCTCCCTTCTTGCACACCTACAGGACAAAAACACAGGCTATGCAAAACTTAAACCCTTTTAAGCCAGTCGGTTTGCCCTTCTGTACATCCCATTTCACATACACAGTGTCAGGCTAAACAAAGCCACTCACTCCAGGATACAGGCATGAAAAAAAAAAGCATTAGCATCTGGCAACCAAGAGCAGCACCCCAGCATACGAGCCTGAGAGCAAATACAAGTCTCAGGCATGAAGAGGAAACACTGGGACATATGCCTGAGTGCTCCTGTCAATCATGCAGTGGGGGAATGCCCGAATTTTTTTTTCTTTTTAATATATTTTTATCATATTACTGAAAGGAAATGCCAGGGACTGCTGTGGCCCCTGTCCCTTGAGGCTCCACTGTTGCCATCAGGCTGCACTGCCTTTGCAGCAATGAATATTTAAACAGGGCAATAAATATTTCAAAGCACATTCAACCCAATAAGAAGTCTACTACCATAAGAGAGAGGAGACAATCACACAGGGCCAGGGTTGCTCCCTGTTCTGCCCCGCTGGCTCCCGCACAGCCTGCCCTTCCTTGGCTCTACTTCCCTCTAGCCCTCAACAGGCACCTGACAACCTCAAATATTCATGAACACAGCTCCAGTTACTTTCCAAACAAGCAAAACCACCTGTGAAAAAAGTAACAAGGTGCTCTGCTTCCCACAGAGGTGCAGAACACAGTTAGCTCATGCTTTGCTTTCACTTCTCCTGGGGCTTCTGCCTCTTGGGTGCTCATACTCAGGAAGACCCCACAGGGTCTTAAACCTTTTAATATTGCACCTTAAAAGAGAAAAATATCACCAAACCCAAAGCTCAACCAGCTCAACCTGGTCAAGAAACAGTATATGACAATCTGTCTTTACTCCCCACAACTCCCTCCCTTAATTTCAGCAGTGCATTTATTCAGGCATTTCTTGGACGCAAACAGCTTCACTGGCCTCTCAGTGGGATGCTAACAGATGTACACAGCTTGGCCATCACTGGCACAAATAAAATCAGCTAGAAATCAAGTTTAGGATGTAACAGAAAACCCATTCATTTACTCAGCTATCACCTGCTTGTCATTCACATACTGGGGGCTATTTTGACTCTCACAGTGCTAAAAGCTTGGGGTTTTTAAGCAGGACCTTAGCTGTGCTCTCACCTCTAAACTTCTTGGTTTTTAAAGATAATTTCAGGGGTAACAAATACTCTGCAGAAAATCAAAATCTCATATAAAGAAATTTATTCAAGAACAAATTTATAGGGTGATGAAACCTGCAGCCAGACTCAAAAATTATCTTTTGTAGCAGCTGCCACTGCATACCTACCTGGATTCAAAAGACCTAAGATATTTGCTGCTCACACAGTATATGGAGAAGGCTTCAGAGAACAAATACACCTACTCTGACTGAAAGGAAGCCAAAAAGACACCTTCACAAACAGCAGCCAAAGGGTTATCCTGAATGCCAGACGCAAGGTAGTCTGCCCTGGCTAAGTGAGCTGCACCATGGCATCTCCTTTCCAGGTAAAAGCTTTAATTAACAGCATACAGAAAGACAGTAATCTCTGCCTTTACTGGCACCCACAGCCCATCATTTAAAAGATAATGGCAACCAAACCGCAATCACGTGTCACGTGCTGTCAAAGGTGCCTCCTGGACTGCGCTAGAAGACACTCTTCATACCTGGATCCTGGCCCATCTCAAGGTACAAGCTGGGCACCAAATGGCTCAGCCCTGTCAATGGCTTGGGCACAGCAGGGAGCATGCAAGGGTATGTGACAACTCAGCAAGGTCTGCAGATACAGCTTTGGATTAAACTGCTAAATTCCCCTGCAGTCTCATTTCAGCTGCTTTTAGACCCTGAAAGAACAGCTGGGTCTTTGCTACGCATAGGAAGGGCTCTGCAGCACACTCAGAGTGAGTTTTCTGCTGCAAACCGGGGCTCCCACTATTTCTTCCCTGGTCCTCATAGCCAAAGGAAGAGACCAGTGCAGACCCCCAAGTGGTAGACAGCCTCCTTCGGATGGCCAGTTTCATATTCATGAAATTCTCTCTCATCCTCCTGCTCTGTGGCACGAAATGGCTCCAAAGTGAAGTATTGACCCATCAAACAGCAAAACCTCTTTCCAGACAGCATTTCAAGGAAGAGCACCTGCCTATTGAATAGGTGGATCAATCACCTGCTGCCATCCTCTGTCCCTTCTGCTCCTGAAAGAGCAATAGAATCCCTTGGTCAAGACTGGCCATCAGCCACGCCACCAAAAGATGCTGTTTACATTAAAAGCATAAAACAGCGGTCACAGCAGTGTAACTCAGAGACTGACAACAATCCTGCTGCTTTGCCAGCGGTGAGTCCCGGGATTTTACATCTCTGCTTCTAACTACCACCCCAGCTGTCCTTCATATATCACTGAAACAAAAGGATCCAGTCAGATGCAACCTGGCCCAAAAAACATCTTGTACTTTCCTATCTTATTAAAAGACCTCATACACAGAGAAAGGAAAACATCTTGGAAGATGAGCAATTACCTCACCAAGTAATTTAGAGCAGGAGCCACCATTTTACAGCAGATATCAAAATAATGAGCACTGCTCTGCTGACTGTGCAGCTCCGTGTTATTCCCATGATGCGCTGCATACCCAGCAGCATGCTAACATGGAAAAAAACAGCATCTGATCCCATGAAAGAATAAAAGAATACATTTTTGATACCACACAAAAAGTGTTAGAGAGGAAAACATCATTTAATTCCGTGGCTCCTCAGGACCTCTCATGACTCAGAAAATAAACACAAACAGATGAAAAAGTTAATTTGGATCATATCAGCTTCACTGGCAAGCAAAGGACATAGCAGGCACCCTGGGGAGAGGGAGGGAAAGATTTGCCATAGATTAGGTTACTATCACTGACAGCTGACCTAAAACACCACAAGATTTTACCAGACTCTAGCCCATCTTCTAATTTTCAAAGGTGTTACCGCCTCTTTTAAGAGATACAATGTGTGAAATATGTAACACAGAGGTCAGGGAAGAAGGAGATCCTGCAGCACAAGCACGAAAGCAGCCCAGATGACAATCCTCAACATATTAAGACCTAGCCCAATTAACTGAAACAAGAAGAAAGCAGAAGTGAATTGTTCTTTCAAAGCTGTAGAATTCTCAATGCAAAGCAATGAGGACATAAGAAACTGGAATAATTTCTCCACAGTCTGAAGATACTGCATGGAATAGACAGACACACAGTTGCTCTGTCCCACAAAGATGCTCTTTGAAAACAGATGCCCGTCTGCAATCCAACACACTCAGCTTGGGAATTTAGAGACCCAGCTTGTGGCATGGGTTCCACTGTCTCATCCTCTAGACAGGCCAGCACAGCCCACAGACATCACTGTCAAGCCTGAGAAACGTTCTTCAGCGTGAGCCATCAACACTTGGTTTTAACTCTACCTCATTTGATGGGATCTGAACTGCCCATCATTACAAATTCAGCTTTATTTCCATCCTATTAAATTTTTAGGAAGTGTTTATGTTCCAAACTGACCAACAACAGCATGAGTAGTAGCCCACAGCAGCCAATATATTGTTAACAGAAGTGTCCCTAATTTGTTAGGCCTTCAACATCCACAAGATGATTCACATCAAATGATACATCTGAAAAACTTCCCTTAAATTCTTTACAATTAAAATTGCTCTTTTAGCTTCCTCTTGCATGTCAAGGACACAAAGCCTTTTCAGTATCTCAGTATTTGGCATCACAGGGCACAAGGACCACCTCCATTTCACAGCCATGGTTGATCTTAAATGATCACAAAGGAAAAAGGTTTTGTGCTCTGCTTCTGCTCCATACTACCAACATCACACCTAATCAACAGACTCGTCTCCATGCACTTCTGCAAGAGCAGGACTAACACAGGTGACCTCACATGAGGGCACAGGATCAGCTCACATAGGCACAGTAATTCCCTGACAGAAATTTGGGACAGACACAGCTGAAGGCAATTCCCGAACCACTTCATAGCTGAATTCTTGAAGATGTCCCTGCTCATTTCAGAGGGGTTGGACCAGATAACCTTTAAAGATCCCTTCTAACCCAAATAATTCTATGATTTTAAGGTTTTATGATGGGCTACAGGAACACTCCTCTTCTAGGATTGTCTGAACAGTAGCCAGGAGGCTCATCACAACTCTGCACTTAAGCCATGTCAATCATACGTAGTTCTTTCCTGTCACTAGATTCTTTCCTCCTAGATTTAGGCCAGAGAGGATCTCAGAATAATTGTATAGTGACACACACAGCCTTCACAGGTAACCTAGAGGCCTACTACACTTTTGAAAGCCACTACAGCCTTCTACAAATGCCCTGGAAGCATGAAATTTATCTTCCTCTATCCTCCTCCAAAATACTAAGAAATTCCTATTACTCAGTTCTAGCTATTCTTCTCTGTGTTACAAATAACACAGCTCAAAGTTTCCTACCCACCCACTGAGGGGAAAAAAAAAAAAAACCAAACAAACAAAAAACCCACTGGCTTTCTATATACTTCTGCTTTAGGCAGAGGTCTGGTTGGGAGATGTGTTCTTGGCCATGTCAGCTGCCAAGCAGGATCCCAGCCACTCATCAGGCAGGGAGGCTCAGAACTGGCAAGAGAGCCAGGCAGGCAAGGATCCGAACACGCTCAGGTTCTGCAGCCTTCAGTGCAGCTTTGTCTTGACTTCTGTGCAACACTTGAAGTAACTCCTGCAGCTCACTGTGAAAACCAATTAAGACTACTCCTAACAAAACCCAAAAAATGTTCCTGAGAAATCAGTTGAGCTGAAAGGGACAGTAAAGTCACCACCTTTCTCACCTCCTCATAGCAGGGCTTGTTCGAAGACCTTCATTTTGTCTTGGGCCAAAGTCACCATCAGGCTGCTCAAAGCTACAGTTTCACACTTGATGGAGAACATGGATCATGGATCATTAATCTGCTTAAATCCGATTTAGACTCATCTCACTGAATAAGACTAAGTATTCAGAAGTCTCACTTTCTGATGAAGCACTGAGATCTCCACAGTATTTCTGCCACCCTTCGGAAGTCCATGTTCCCACACAAATTCACTCTCACACCCCTTGCAGCATTTTGATCAAAAGAGGCTTTGAAGACCTAGTGTCCCTCAGAAAAATTCTGTTAGGATGAAGGTTTGCAACTGGCTTTGGATGACCTAAATTCTTTCTGCCACCAAGAGAGTCAGCCCCTCCTTGACTACACCACTTTGTCAGTCACACTCAGTGTATTCACAGTCTGTCACCCATGTCCCTGTGAAGGAAACACGGAGCAAGGAACTGTCCCAAGTTCTCACCACAGCCTTCAGTCACCACCTTCCTCATTCCTCTATCTCACCACACTACACTCTTTGCCACAGACTGGCTCCATCACACAGTCTAATGTGACTCCGAAAAAGTATTACCACCTCCCCAACCAAAATCATATCAAAAGGCCTCCTAGAACTACTTTTCCTCCCTTTCCCACTGCTTCAAGACAGAATGCTCCATCCCAGAACAGGATGGAAACAGACCTGAGAAAGGATCTGCAAAGAAAACACAGCAACATTAAACAGCACCGCACACGAAGAAAAGCAAAAGGGAAAGTTCAAGCAAATGAATCTGCATTAAATATTTGAGCACAAAGAAAAGCTAACACAGTACAATATCTTAGAATCGACCAACAGTCAACAAATTGACAAATTAACTAATTTACTAATTTCACCAAATTAACATGTTGTTCCTCCTATACCTCCTGGTTCAGGCTGGAAGGAGTTTAGATAGATTTAAAACTATGCCTGTTGAAACTAAAATTCTTTCCCTTGCTGCCCTATTTATCTCAATCACATTTTATAAGGGACAGGAAGGGACACACACTGAAAAACAAAAGCCTTTCATACTCCTGTTCTCTAATATTCCTAAGTACTTTGCATAATGGTTCAGTTTTGATAACCTCCTTTCATATGATGCCATAGCAAAAATGAGAAAAGCTACAAAGAACAACAAATCAAATTAATGGTTTCATTCTTCACAGAGGGTACACTAGACAAAAGAGAACTAATACTATCTAAGAAATCCAAACTCCTCTCCAAGGCATTTTTAAATCAATCTTTTAAAGTAATTTAAAGCAGGTTTTGCTATTAAGACTGGAGGGAGAGCATAGGCCTAGATAAGGAGCTTCAGTGAGACCTGATAGGTGAATGATGGTCTATGCACTGCATAGGTCAAACTATGATTATCTACATCTTGGCTAATCAAAAGCAATTATCTGAAAGTTAAATATGCTCTCCAAGTCAGGTAACTCATGGAGACCAGGATTTATATACAGCACACAGAAATCCTAAACTCCACAAGACCACAACTACAGACACTATGAATTTTAAGCAGGATAACTGGAGGACAGTTCAGAGGGTTTTAACCATACTCAAGACTCCCAGCCTGAGGGCAGACTTCAGAAGCTAGAAAGATTACGCTTGCAATTACTCAGACATTTTTGGTGTATCCATGCACCCTCAGATTACAGGCTACTTTGGAGTGCAATTCCAGTTAGGTATTTAGAGACTACTCAGGGTAAAGATCTCCAATACAGGCAGAGCTGGTAGAGCCAGGCTGGTTACTTCACATTGTAGGGCCCAGTTTTCAGTTGTTAAAATTCCATGATAACCATTCAAATTGAATTTTTTTTTCCTGCTATCTGTAATTGATTTTGGAGTTGGTGACTTCTTTTGTTACTTAACCCATAGCAATCCAACATGAGAAAAAAGTAGGGGGCATATTTTGTCTTGTTTATGATTAAGGGAAGAGAAACCCACCACACACTTTGAGAAATCTAAGAGAACTACTTATTTAACAGAAAAAATTTGGGCATCTGTATTTAACCACCAAGAACTGACCAACATTATAGCAAAAGTATGGAAAATTGCAGTACCTGTCTTACATTTAATCAACTAAATCTCCCAGTAAAGCCATATGCAATGGTCAAAAAAGCTAAAAGATAAAAAAAGGAAGAAATAACAGTATGCAGAACTGCCAAAAAGGAAGGAACCGGTCCATTCTTTATATTCCTCACAGAAAGAACAAATGGTGGCAACAAGCTTTATATTAGATACTAGGAAAGACGTAGCAATGCTCAGAAAAGCCAGCAGTGGCATTGTAAATGCTTTTAAGGCAGGTTATTCACCATCAGGAATGGTTTAGATATTGTTTATTCTAACAGGAAACAGAGATGCTCTTAAGGGTGGCTGGCAGTGCCACTTGCCCCCCATTTTCTGTGATTTCATGCTCTCGTTTGGAGAACATCCACAGCTTCACAGAGGATACTGGCCATGTCAGATCTAGGTCTCTAGAGATCACTGACAGGACGGAAATGATCCATCTCCAGTACTTTGCACCATCTCCTTTGCAGGGATGATGTAATGTCAAGGAGCAGTTACCCACCTCAAATCCAAAAATACCAAGAAAAAAATCCTGTAAGTACAGCAGGAGAAAACTAAATTGAGACAAGAACCCTGAGCACTATCTGCCCAGGCAGCTACAGGGAGCAGAGAGATAGACAAGTATGACTGCAATAGGAGCAGAAAAAGCAAACTAAATGAGGAATGAAGGGAGTGGGTGGAGAGTTTAAAAAGCCTATGACAAGGAAACTGTAGTGAGGACAGGGAGGAAGAGAAGCAAAGAATAAGCAAGTCTAAAAATCATCTGAGAAGGAACTGAAGTGATCATGGTAAAGTAGTAGTCTGCCAAAAGGGCATGTAACTGGAAAGGAATGGAGACTGGGAGAGTATGGGCATGGTATGGCTTGTATGGGACAAGCTACTGACCAGGGATCATGCGGAGAGAGTGAGAGAAAGAAAAATCCATCTATCCTCCAATGATGGAGGGCAGAGGTGAGACAGGAGAGGTTACACAGGGAAGGAAGAGAGGGGAAAATGTGCCTACTAGTGTGCACCCCCAAAGCCTAAACCAGAGCCTAATAATGCAAACATCACCGTTCCTCTGCTGCCAGCAAATATACAAAACCAACTGGCAAACACTGATCAAGCTGGCCTGTACAGAAACTGACAGCTAATTACATAGTCAGTCAAAGTGGCAGAGGTCCCTCGGTTGTATCTGGGACGGCCAACTCTGCCACTGATAACTTGCAAGGGTCATCATGGTGCCACATACACTGAAGCTGATGGGGAGGTTAGAGGGTTATCTGTTTTTTCTTTTCTTTCTCATGGGAAAAAATAGCATAAAATGTGATTAAAGAGTATCACCAATAGCCACAGAGAACAAACGAAGGTTTCTTTCCTCACTTAAAATACGGAAATGCCCTGGAATTACAATGCCTCCCCATTACCATCTTCATCACTCTCAACTCAGTTTAAGAATAATATTGCTTAATGAACAGTTTTGGAAAGAAAAAAAAAAGATCAGGTGTTAAGCAAAGCATAATTAACATTGTTGAACAGCATTTGTCCCGTTTTCTTTTATGCAGGGAAAACATACTATCTTTTCTAAAAGCTTCCAGTTGAGCACTAATTGCTCTGGCTTCTATGAACCCTACAAAACCAGCCTATACATGTCCTGCTCTCACTGGTCACAGCATAGCCTCCAACAGCCCAGTAAAATGCCATCCTACACAGCAGAGGTTCGTAAGTGACTCTACAGGAGCATACCAAAATACTTTTGGTAGGAAAATTAACATTTCTCTACTCTGATTCCAGGGAACATGTCTGATAGAAAGAATACTGACTTACATCCTTTTAAACAGTATCTGTGAGAAGACTGAGGCAAATCAGCCATCTCCTCTCTGGTACTCAGACCTCCAAGGAATGCCTGCTAGTGAAGTCTGACTCTGCAGTTGGGAGGTAAGTACATTAAGGAACTCGTCGCAGAAGGGCAGCCAATTGCACACACCATTTGCTGGAAATGGATCTGAAACAGGAACATGGAGCATTTTACCCGAAGCAGTCAGTAAGACCAGAATCCATGTCTAAAAAACATCACACGCAGAGACACCCATTGCACACCCCTTTTGCACTGGTGTTAGATTTTTTTACAGTAGAAGGCCGGTCAATACTAATTAAATGGAGCCATCATGAATTAATAACCTGGAGGGAAAGATGTTGCTAGTTTTAAGGGCCTCCCTCCTTCACAACCTTGAACTTCTGTAATTTTTGATAACTCACTACAACCTCTTCACTGATCCAGATATTTGATAAACTACTAGTTCTTAAAATACAATTAAAACAGTATGTTAAATTTACACAGCCTTGGCAATCAAGTATCACAGCAAACTTAGGCATCCTCATTTCTCAATTCCCGGGGATAACCACCTAGTCACCCGCAGAAGAAATGCACTAGGGAGCAGTGAGGTTATTTCTAGGACAGAGACTCAAGGAAATGGCAGTGCCGTATCAAGTTGCTTTTCTCCATCCTGCCTAAGAAATGTTGAATATGGCTTCTGCCATCCCAAGGCAGCTCTATAGGTACCTGCAGTAGTTCAGTTCTACTCCAATGCATCTCAAAATGCTCAGCACAGGGGGCAAAGAGAAAAAGACTAAAAAACACTCATCAGGTTCTGATAGGTCCCACTGACTTTTAGGCCCTTAAGAGGAAGCCCTTCTCAACCAGCACTTAAATATCTAAGTATAACAACAGTTACAGACACAACCCACAGCCCCACCTCAAGCAACTATGTCCTAGTATCAGGGAAAGTAAGATGCAGATTAATCTTTGCATTCCCAGGGGATAGTCTCCTGGAAAAGTGACCAGACAGGATTTCTTTCACACAAACCTCTGATGCTGACACGCTGTCTTACAGAACTAAGGAGAAGTCGTATGACAGACAGTAGAAGGGAATGAAAAGCTAAGGGATAGATATAGGCACTGAGTCAGATATCAGGTAAACAAGCACCATTTCTCAAGCAGCAAAGAAAGGGGAAGAGCAGAAGTCCATGGACAGAGAAGAGAGCAATTCCCTGCAGATAGCTCATGCAAGTTTGCAAGATAACACCAAAGCAAGAAGCAAGCAGAAAGGACAACTGGACTGAAAGGAAAGGGACATGCAATCCTCAAAGCAGGGAAAAGGGACAAGGAAATAATAGTAGCTCCTAAGAGAAGTTCAAGAGGAAAAAAGGGGGCCTTCTACCACACACAGATAAAGCTTTTCTTTCTTAATTCTTTATTTAGGAGAGCGGGGGAATCCTGTAGCACCCAGCTTGACTGTAGGGGAACAGAACCTAAAGCAGCCGTAAGGGGACAGGAAGGGAGAGGCTGTTCTGGGACTCAGTCTCCCTTACAGACAGTTCAAACAAAGGAGTCTCCTGTAATGGGATGCATTGTACATTTTTAGCTAGCACAAGGTGGCTGTCCTGACAGTGTTCCCCATCTCCTGTCTCCCCTCTCCAACTACACCCTGCATGATCCCAACATGGAACACAAAAATCTGTTTTATTGCACCGTTACTGCAATGGGAGGTAGAGAAAGGGAAAGGGAATGAGGCAGAGGAATGAAAAGGAGACAGAGTGGCCTTTAATGAGTCAGCCACTGCTATGATTTAAATAAGATCTCCATTTAAGGAGCACTGCAATTGTTGGATTTTCTTAATTTAAAAAAACAAATCGCTGACTGAGCAAGCAACTTTTGGCTGCGCAAGTTGTCTCACAGCTACACACACAGTCTGGGAGGGAAAGGGTTATAGAAGGGGGAAGGGAAAGGGAAGAAAACCTCTGGAAAAAATGAGACTGCTTGCTGGTTCATTTTAACAAGGACATAAATTAGTCTCAAAGCCACAAACGCCATCACCTCCCTGAGTCCTGGGCAGAGTGTAGCAAGTCAAACACGTGCCAAGATAAACGGCGCTGGCTGGAGCCTCCAAGGGGCGCTGGGGGGGACAAGAGGGGGCATGCTGGGAGGCAGGGCAGCAAAGATGCTTCAAATGGTGCCACAAAATGGAGACTAGTGATCCTACAGCTGCACAAAAGCAGACCTTCTGATGTTTCTGCTTACACCCACATCAAAAGCTGGGAGCTCAAGACAGATAAAGAAGGAAAACGGGGTGCTGAGGTCAGAAAATAGCAGCTCTGCAAGGTCTGGCTTTAATTATCACAAGCAGCCCTTCCTCCTCCTCCTCCTATCTTGGAAGAAGGCCTGCCAGCGGGCAGCAGCCCAGGTGAAAGGTTCCATTGCTGAGAGCACCGAGAGTGGGGAGGGGAGCAGACAATGGCGGGGGGGGCTGAATTCATTACAAAGGCACACACGCGCGCACACACTCAGCACTGCCGGCTGCCACATGGGCTGGGGGGGGACCCCTTAAGGAGGCAGCAGTTCCCTCCCCACTCTCTGAGATGCCCGACACCTTCCCCCCTCTCCCAGCCCTGATGGGAAACAGATTTGGAGGAAAACGCCAGCAAGGCACTGGGCTGTCCAAGAAAGGGAGGGCTTTGTGCTCCATACAAGCCAGCAACCTCACCATGCACCACACAGAGAAAAAGCCTTTTAGCATATAATTCCCATCCACAGAAGACTCTCTCTTTTATCTGCAATTAGTACATAATGTACTGGGCCTCGTTTAACACTCATTTTCACTGATTTAGGATTAAGGGGGATAAGGCGAAGGTACTTTCTGTTAATGAATCTGAGCTCTTACTCTCATTAGCAATTTTTGTTTCCTCTTTTTCAAGCACGTTTCTACCTCCCAGCATCTCCCCTTTTTTTCCATTGCTGCTTCTAGTCTTGTCACTCCACACACTCATATTTATTCTGTTCTATCAGCTTGTCATGCCTATACAGAAGCTCATCTCCAAGGAAGACAGCAAGCTTGCTCCCTACAATACAAGAGAACTCAGACCAGGTAGGCAATGTTTTCTAGAGACTGAACTAAATGGAGCAAGACTGTAGCAATGCTGAATTTATTCAGTGGCAATTACCAGCTTAACATACCAAAAATATTTACTTTTCATAAATGAAACAGAGCCCCAAGGAAGTAAGTTTAGAGGTTTAAATAATGGTACTCGAACAACACTGCAGAATAACATGGCTGGGCATATTGTCTTGAATGTGCCATGCTCCTTCAGCCCCACACTTGGCCAAACCTGCAGTGAAGTACTGCTGAGGACAAGCCTAGCAGCCAAATGATCCCCCTGAGAGAACTCAGCACTGTGCTAGAGCTGAATTCACCTGTGCTGTCTTCCTCAACTCTGCATACAAGGGCTATCCATCGTTCATCTGGATCCCCAACTGACACATGGTCCAAGTTCTCCTCTCCTACCGTTTTTTTAATACGCATCTTCTCCAGCACCTCAGCATGTAAATACACAATGCAAATCCTGCAAACCTATACTAAAAAATACACACTCTTAAGACAATCATAATTCAAGGTCAAACAATACGTTATCTCCTTCCCCACATCAATAAATTAAGAGTTTCTGTGGAAGACAAATTTCCCTGGAGTCTATTAGGATATTGTAAACCTTTAAATGAGTTTATACCCTCCCCTGTTTCAGCCAGCACTCCAGTAGAATCCCATCCTTCCCAGCTCTGCACATCCCCAAGCCAACAGGTTCGTGCTCCAGGGTGCTCAGTCCCACACCTGCACAATATACACACACTTGGTCCTGGTTACCCAGGCACCTTTCTGCACTGCATAGACATGGGGTCTGAGCATGACGGCTGTGGCTGACAGCACATTGCAATACAAGGCTGTGAAGAACAACTCTCCAAAATGTGCGCACATCAACCTGAAGCTTAGGGGCACACACCTCTGTCTGATCAGCCACACTCCTGAGCACACAGCAAAACACAAATGGACCCTGACTGCAGAGATACAGCTTTCCAGCATCACTTGCTAAACTAAATATAGGTACAGAAAGCCCCATGAGATTTCTGCAGAGCTCTTCTGTCTCAAAACAGAAAGCCTTGGTCCAGATAAAAAGCAATCTGTAATGGAAGGGACTAAATAGCAGAAGCAGAAGGTGGGGCTTGGGAGCCTAGGAGGATACGTCTAGAGTGGACAGAGACCTCTTTTTCAGCCACTGACAATCAATGCAAGATGAGAGAGGGAAAGGGTCAAAGTGGGTGTCACTTCTCAGAGCAGATTCCCTCTGAGTTAGGCACCAGGGAAAGAGCTGCCTCTTGCCATGGGACATGCAGGATCTCTACAGCAGCTAGTGAAGGGGGCTTCAGCCAGAGCTAAGGAAAGCCAAAAAAGGCAGTATGCATCTGCTCTATAGACCTGAAAAGCTTTACAAGAAAAAAGCACTTGTGAAACCCAGATTTGAAGAAAAGTTCCTTCTGAGAGTCCTTTTCTCCACTCCCTTTGGGAATATCCCCCAAAGGTTTCCAGCTCTGCAAGGCACTGCAGGGACATTATATAATGCCTAACTCCAAAGCATTCCAGCTCCACGAGGCCGCTCTTCTACTCCTCCCTCCCTTTGCCCGCTCCCTCCGGTGGCGAGGTGCATATGCCATGCCAGGGGAAAAAAAAAAAAAAAAAAAAAAAAAAAAAAATTATCCAAAAGCCTACAGCAGCCTTAAAAGGCGAGCACCGTCCGACGAAAACCCCTTGCGGTGGATGTGCGATGGCCCTGGCAGCTGGGTGCGCTCCTCAGGAAACGTCAGCCGCTTTCCCCCGGGAAGACACGGGCAGCCCCACGCCTACAGCTACCTACAAGAGCTTCCTGGCCCCTGTGCTGACCGCCAGCCGGATGGAGAAGCGGCGAGGAAGACGTCCACCTTCGGGATCGGCCGTTCAAGGGCGGGTTTAGCATAACTCAAAGCAGGGGCAACCCGTGCCCCTCGCGCAACGCTCTCTCTAGAGGGCAATGCGAGGTTGCTCCGGGCAGGGGGACCGCAGGAACCCCTTCTCCAAAGCTCCAACCGCGGGTGCCCGGCGCGGCAGGGATCCCTCCCGCACGGCTCCCCACCGCTCCGGGCGCCCCGCTCCCCGCCCAGACAAAGCCGGGCGGGCAGGCGCCGGAGCCCGGCCCACCCGCCACCCTTACCTGAGTTACCATTTTCTTTTTCTCCATAAACCAAAATGGGGGAGGCTGGGCGCACGGGAGAGGGAAACTTTAAAAAAAAAAAAAAAAAAAAAAAAAAAAAAAAAAAAAAAAGGAAAAAAAAAACCCCTAAATAAAAAAGCAGCAGCCCCGTGGAGGCGGGCGGCGACGGCGGGTGCCTGCGCTGCGCTGCCTCGCCGGCGCGGTGCTCCCCGAGCCCTTTTTCCTCTCTTTCTTCTCCCGTGTTCCTCCCCTTCTTCCCCCTCCCTCCCTCCCCTGCTGCCCCCCCCTCCCCGGCTCAGCCAGATGGCTGCGGGAAGCGCCGCCCCGAATGCCGAAGGTAATTAATGCGAGCCGGGGCCGCCCCCGCCGCGCCCGGCCTCGCCCCGCCCGGCTGGGCTGGGCACGGCCCGGCCACCCCCCGCCCCAGCGAGGCGCTCCTTCGCCTGCCCGCCGGGACTCCCCACTGCTCCCCGGGAACCAGCAGGCTCGGCAAAGGCGCAAACGCGAGCTGGAAACAAAAGCGAAGGTGGCCCCGTGAAGCGCCGATGCCGGCCGGCAGAACCTCACGGCGGGCCCGAGCTCCTCCGTACCTACCATTGCCAGCGCCCCAGGCCTTCCCCGCCTGGACCTCAGCAGGCGGGAGAGAGCATCTCCCGGCTGCAGGATGCTGGAGATATAGCTGTCAGTTTTGCACAGACCTCCCTCCTGCCACAAAAGGGAGAACGCATGGGTTACACGGTGTGTTGGCTGAACCGGAAGCAGTATCCGGGCCAGGATCTGCATTTCTATCATCATAAAACCTGGAGACTGCTGGACTCCTTCCCAGCTCGCTTTTTTCCCTCCCATTTATCTTCAGTAAGCATCTGGCCCTGAGCACCTGAGCACGCCATGGTTGACAGCATCTGTTCTCTCAGCGACCCGGTAAAACAGAGGGATACACTGCTACCCCATTTGCCAGACAGGATCTGAGACGCTCTGATTTTTCCTAACATCGCACCCAAGGAAACCCACGGACAGGGCTGAGTGCAGGCCTGCCAGTCTCACAGTTAGACAAGACTGTACTGATGCTTCAGTGCTCATGATGCACAGATAAAATCAGCTCAGGTAAGTCGTGCTTCTGATGTATCCCTTCTTGACACCTGGTACTCAAGAGACTCCCCAGGCTTTAGCAGCAGAGAAACCAAATTACAGCACAGGAACACCTTGCATCCCCACGTGTTCTTTGCATGAATATGCCCAGTTATAATTTACATTAAAAAAAAAGAAAAAAAGAAACAACAAGCCCAGTGTTTTTGCTTTATGGGCTTCTGCTACATCACTGCTCTCCAGGCAGCCCATGCTGATGATCCACAATGCTTTTTAGTTACCTGATTTCACTGACTGCAAACTGACTTCTGGGTTCCACCCTTCTTCCCTTCCTTCCCTTGTCCTTTCTCTCCTCATTCAGCAGGACAGCAGGAGCACATGTCACAAGCCAGTCCCTCCTCTGTTGTGAAAAGCAGACCAAGACACCAGAAGCCCTTACATGCCACCAGTGCATGGAGGCAGAGAGCCATGGGCCAGCCATCCAACACAACCAAACCGTGGTGTGGGATCCTCTGGGAGGGAGCCAGCCTCCATGGCTGCAGCCCACAGGCCTATGAGTCAGAGTCCACGTTTTTCTGTGTTATCTCATCCCCTCTGGTAACTTGCAAGTTACAATACTACATATTTAAATGCAATCTTGCAAAACCAGGGAAAGCAGTGGATTTGGGTTTTCCCCCCATTGCTAAACTGAGATTCTGAAGCACAGTTCTAGATGAAGTGCAAATTCCATTTAAAAGCAGCAAAAACCACAGTCACCTCTTTAAACCTTTGACAGGACAAAGCACCAGGTTACAGCATTGTGCATCTCATTCATCAGACCTCTGCAACTCAGTCAGGTTATCTCCTTATTCTCTCCACTTAAGTACTGTTGTGTTCACTCAGTCTTTTCTGTGCCATGACATAGCATTTTCTTGTTCCAGAACTAGGACTGTAGCACAGACCTCCTGGACATCATCCCACTACTGTTAACCAGAATAGCACCATTTCTGCTCCATTTTGGCCTCCACCTGAGGAAACGCCAGAAATACTTGCCACCAGAAAGAGTCGTCTAAGGAAAATGAGGTGCCCAACCATGCACTGAACCTTCCCTTGCACTGCCTCCCACCAGCCAGTTGGTACATCTGCTTTGCTCATGTGCCAGGAGAGTGGGAATTCCCTTCAGTGTGATCTGCTGCTGGTCTCCCCCTTTCATCTCCATTGCGGGCCAGAAAGCATCTCCTCCCCCATGCTTGGATGAAATCCACCTTTGCTCCTGTTGAGCTAGAGAAAAGACCCAATTTTCAACGGATGTGCTCAGACAACAGGAAACTCAAGACTACAAGAGTTCCCACTGCAGCAAAACCAGCTGAAGTGAACATCTGATACAGAGTTTTAAAAGCTTAAAACATACCATGCAAAACATGACCTGACCTGCAACACTTGAGATCTTTGTTGTCTCCAGTTCTACTGGAGCTGCTGAGCAACACCTGATAACGAACAAGGCCTACAAAAAATTGGTGAATCTGTGCAACACATCTTTCCTCACTGTGGAATGGAGGTTCAGATGCTGTGTCATGGCCACGCAGAATAATTTGGTGGACCTCCACTTAGCTTCTCCTACGTGAGAATTATAGAACCACTCCTGAGTGTTTGCAACCCTCTGCTAAGCAAAACCAAAACCCAAACTGCAGATCTTGCTGCTGAAAAGAACAGAGACGCACAAGCAGAGCTGAAGGCTGGAAGTCTGAAAAACACATAGCTCAGAGCCATGAGATCACCCCTTCCTACTTACTGCATTTATTTAAAAAGCAGTGTATTCAGAAGAGCTCTAGATGACAATACTTATGAGTTCTTATGATTTCTCACACATCACGGGTGCATACGCATCACAACTTTGATATTGTGCTGTAGAAGTAGTATTTTGAAATATCTATGGGCAAATTTAACTAGTCTGTCTCTGCCAGGGCACAGCTGGTAATTCATCAAGCCCGGCAAAGCTCCTTGCTCCCACCTGAGCGTGTCTGTGACACTTCTATATTCTCTTCTGTGTTTGCATGAATAGTTTCTGGTTAGGTCCTACCATTCAAATCCTAATGGAAAAGAAGCTGGAGAAGGCTGTTTATGCAGCAGGCCAAAGGACAAGGCCACTGAAATCACAGTGATGAGAGCACAGATGAAGAACTAACCCCTAGTTTGACTAAGGAGTCCACATGTACACTCCTAAATGCTTGGGTTATTTTAACACTCATAGAAATCATGGAACTAGGAAGAGGAGTCTACAAATGTTCTGCTTTCAGGATATGGGGGTTTTTTGTTTGTTTGTGGGGTTTTTCTTGCTTGTTTAATTTTTTGGTGTTTTTTGTTGGGGGGTTGGGGTTTTTTTGGGTTTGTTTTTTTTTTTTTGCTACGCTATTTACCACCTTTTCCTGCTAAGGGTGGAAAGCAAGCACAGCCTTCAATTTTAACATCCCATTACCTGCATTTCTGTGCTGGCTCAAGTTTAGATGAAGCAAACCTGCCAGCTGGACCAAGGCCAGAGGGAAGAAAAAAAAAGAGTTTCAAGTGCAAAGAACCAATTTATCAGGAACAAATCTTAACAACCAAAAGACACACTTCTGCTGGTGGATTCTATTCATGTGGGTAATAAAACCCCTGATACGAGGTAACCTAACAAAATACTATTTAGTGGCTATCTGATGTATCTCACCATAGATAATCTTGAACTGCCAGTCTACATTTCACATTTTCTGAATAAACTTGGTGCCTGTAAGGACATGGAGTGCTGACACTGAATAACCAAGGACTGCTTAGAGAACATCATCTTTCATTTGGCTCCAAAAGTATTTGAGCCTGACCCACACAGCCTCTGCCTTCTCCAAGACTCCACACACTGGGCCAGCAAATCTCACGTGTGCTCCAAATATAGCCCCCTCCCCCAGCAGAGGCTGCAATACAGGCTTCGCCCAGCCCCAAGCACTGCTCTCAAACCCACCCGTTCCTTTCACCCTACACATCTTCTCTGAACCTCCAAAAGCAATAAGGTGACAAATGAGATTTTGTCGGAGGTTTTGTGGGTGATTTCGGAGGAGGGAAGAGGAGAATAGGTGAGGAGCTGCTCTGAGTGGCTGAGCATCCCCGTGGCAGGCTGCAGTCACACGTACAAGTCACATGTGCCTCAACAACACAGTAAGACACGCAACAACACACTAGTTTGCAGAGCACAGTACTGCTGTCAGTTCAACCCCCCCACAAATAAACAAACAAACAAACAAAGAAAAAGGCCAAAAATGCAAACCAAAATACACAAGTCTCAAACAAGAGAAATCTTGTAGTTAAAAAGTATCAAATAGTACAGCTCTGGTGCAGGAGTTTCAAAGCCCTCTTCAGAGTCTCTGGGCAGAGGCCTGGGACACAAGAAGCCCAGCTTGGAGACGGTGTCCTTCTACAAAACCAGCATGTAAGCTCCAGTTTTGTCCAAACAACACAGAGAGCAAAACTCTTTAAAAGTCATCACTGTCCTTTTGCTTACCTGGACGACTGGGTATTGGTAATCCATACAATACACACCATACATAGCCAAAGATCCTCTAGCTAAAGGCCAAATGGACACAGGACTGGAAGCTTCAAATCCGAGTCTCCGTCTTTCAGCCTTGTGGGAAGGACTCTGGCAGCCCTGCGCAGTGCTTGGCTCGGGCCTCTGGGGCCACTCAGGTTGACACTAGCTCAGCTGAAAATAAAAAGGAGCTGCCTGGCTCGGCACAGCTCAGCCCCTCTCTTCTGGGATCCAGCAAGGCAGCACTCAACCATAGGCAGCAGAGGCTCCTAAAATTAGAAATCCTCTACTGCAAACAGCCCTGCAAGCCTTGACTGAGGAGTGTCCTGCAATTCCCGGGCAGCAACCAGAACAACTGCCAGGAAGAGGGGGACACAGGATCTTCGCAGCCACTGCTGCCAGGGATGGGAGGAAGCAAACAGCATTTAGGATCTGAAAAGAGCATATGTTCTGGGCTCTAGGTGCGTCAGAGGGAACACTCCCAATCCAGGACAGGGAAAAACATATGGGACTGTTCCTCCCCCACCACCATACCCTTCTTGCTGTCCTCTGCAGGGACAGGTGCTGGGATTAGCATAGTAAAACCCTTTGGTGTCAGTGAAGGAGGGAGGGAGAAGCCACACTGATATCTCAAACTGAAGGGATCTCTTTCACAAGGGAGCGTGTGCCCGTATCATTTAACGCTTCTCCCTCCCTCCCCAGCTAAAGCAAGCAGGGACAGCTGCCGGAACTGGGGCTGGTGGGGGGAGCTGGGCCTGGAATGGCCCCCACTGCCCCAGCCTTGGGCCGGTGGGTTGTCCCCCTCAGCTGTTCCAGTCAAACTGGGGGCGGCGAGGGGATTAACTCTGTCACGTGGGACGGTGAGCAGCAGGGAGAAGGGGGCAAGTCTGGGCAGGGCCAGTTGTCGTGCCCATTTTAGGAATCCCATCCTCCTCATTCTCAGGGAGGAATCAGCTGCCTGAGCGACAGGGACAAATGGGGAGCTGCTCGGCCAGCAGGCTCACCCCAGCAGCCTCGAATGTCGGCCACGTTACCAGACATCGGAGAGGCCACTGCTGATTCTGAAAAGCTACACCACGGCCGGGGGGTGCACCAAGGGGGCCTGACCTCCTGTAACAAATTGCATGAGGTTTCACCCATCGCGACAAAAAAATGCCACTAGGTTGACACCGGGCCAAACCTGGGTTCTCAAAGAGTTAACAGCCCAAGCCCACAAGATTCCCACCTTCCTTCAAAGGATAGCAGGGATAAAGCCCCTCCCTCCGAGGTTTCAAAAATAAACATGCTACAGTGATCAAACACAAGAAGGACTAGCCAAATTTCCGCTACACACACCATTTTAAATGCATAATGTCAGGGGGGTTTTGTATTTCTAATATTTAACTTTTCCGTAGTGCTGCTGTGCACCGCTAAACAGCTTCCTCAGCATAGCTCTAGGGCAGCTGCCCTTCTATTGTCACTCATAATTTCCACCCCCTCAGAAAGAGCTAAGATTTACTCTTCTTCAAGAGGTTAAATATGTGGATCATTATCTAGCACAATTTGCATTCGCAAACCTGTCATTCAGGTAAGGGGCTCCCACTCCACAGCCCTCTGACCCACCCAGCCCAGCAGGGCAGCTCTTGGCTCATCCTCTGCTGCCACTGCCCTTTCTTTCTGAGAGCCTCGGAAAAGGCTATGAGCTGGATGAGTAGTTATAGCAGCTGTTGCCCACTCTCATCATCTTTCCTAGGGCCACAGGGCCGCTCCTTCCTTAAAAAAGGAGCATGACCAATTTGGGGAGCACAAAGCATGACATTTTCTAAATTTAAAATAAATAAATAAATAAAGGCTTCTATAGCTGTTGTTTCTGTGTGAAGATTTGCACAGACAGAGAAATCAGTTGCTCGTAAGTGGGAAAGCAGCTATGCTTCTAGATCTCTTCACTGGTGAAAAAGGATGAGGCTCCCACAATAATTTTCTATCTCATTCTGCCTTTGGCCAACTTATTTCACCCAAACAGACCCAAAACTGTTGGGTTTTCTGAAGCTCACCATTATGCCCCCAACTCACCAGAGGGCTTTTTTGGCTACCTCACAGCACTCCCTGCATGCCATGCCTGGGGGCACAGATAGAATCTGGTTTCCTCTGAACGACCAATACAGAAAAGAGAAGGAACTAGAAAAGTAACTACATGTTCAAAAGGTGCCTGCCCTTCATTCTTTTTGCATAACTCACTACTATGCACTCAAGCAATTCAGTATCTCAAATAAAATCTTTTTATGAGAAGGCATTAATTTATACAAACCCAGTCTTTTCTACAGCCTGTTTTTGTTACTTCATATTACCGCCCCAGGTTTTAAAACCAAATCCCTAAGTTAAAAACCTTACATTTATTTCACAATCCAATTCTTGTCATTTCCAACCAGGCCTCAGGGGAATAAAGCATTTCCAAATCCTAGTGTAGATATCTTCCTATCTATCTAAAAACCCATCAAATGGGCAAAACAAAACAAGGAAGGGGAGCATCACCTAAGCTCCTCTGCTGTTTTAACCACAGATCAAATAAAACTGCCACACTTTAAAGTTTTTGATGCAAACTTAAATACTGTGACTTAACTAAAATTAAGATATTTGGGTGATACTTTAGTTTACCTGTGTCCGTCAGGTAATTAAATGACAAAAGCTAGTTTTGAACTCGTATGTGCCAAGATGGACACAGCAGGACTTTACTGACTAGTAATAAACTATTGAATTTTCTGCAAGGCTGGCCACAAGAGTTGGTTTACTACTGCACACTGACTTGCAACAAATATTAGTCAAATATAAGATGGCGCTGCACTCCATAATGCTGTTTTGAGATAATAGTCCAACTACATTACCATGCAACCTACTATGCCCATGCATTTCCAGTAACACAAGTTTGGTAACTGTCATAAAATCATTGCCTTGTTCCTGCAGATACTTACATATATGAATAATTTTAAATTTACAGAAATATGAAGACTGAAAAAGATCTCCTAACACACAGAATCAGATCAACTGCTATCATACAACATCATCTTAACTTTTCATAAAATTTATCACATTCTATCTTAGAGCTGGGTTTTACAGCTACACTGCCCCAGCTAAAAGGCTGCTCTAGAATATCTGGGATCTGTGTTCTCCAGCCTAATGCTACTCCTGAGCAATTTCTGTCTTTCCTTTGTTCTTGTGCCAGTACTGTCCTATGGCTTAGCCGTATTTTCTCTTTCCCTCACAATTAACCCTCCTCATGTATTCCCTCTCCAGCCATCCAAACAAGCACCTGTTCGTCTTCTGTCACATGACAGGATAGCTATTCCCCAACCTCTAGAAGCATGTTCTTGCACCTGATATAGTCTGTGGTCATCTTTATTTTTAAAGACATCACCCAGAACAACATCAGCTCTATTTCAGAATTCCAGGACTAAAGTGTATTTTCTCTAGTCTCATTAGTACTTTCCTCTGTAGCACCACATCAGATGCTGTAGAACCTGTCTATAGTAAGAGACATCATCCCTTTATGTAAAATACACATTATCAAGGTAAGAAAATTAGTTATCTTAAAAACAGACAGGCTGATAAGGCACAACCCAGTTTTAATGGATTTGTGTTGCCTTTTATCACATTTTTTATTTGTATACAAGCCTTTAATTGATATGTGCGTGTCAGCATGCAGCTGAGGTTAGGTCTGTATTCACTCAGATTGTTCCCCACCAGCAACGGTTCTCCAAACATATGACAGCACTCCTATTTGATAGATTAAAACTAATATCAGATCTGCAATTGCATGAACCAATTCTTTCACTCCCAGGAATAGGCAACCCACCTCCCCAGGCAACCCTGCTTCCCAGCCCAGACCACAGGCACTAACTACCTGCACAAGGGTCTCTGAAACGTCCAGTGTTGTTGCTCCTATGAAGGGTTCATGCCCGTTACCAATACTGCCCTTGCTCCCAAGATCAACTCTACTTAAAACAACAAAGACCTTCTATTGTGCGATCACAAGAGCATCCTCATTAACTATCCTATCCTCAACAATAAGTGGCCCCATCTCCTCCCTTCTCTCTAACTGTATTTTGAGGAACTGTCACCCATTTCCTTAGCAACATTTTTAAGGTTTAATTCAGCCTCATTTTTGGCATTTCTTATTTCATCCCTACTGATTTTAAAGGCACAGCAATCTCTGCTGATAAATTCTCTTTTGTACATTTGCTTTTTTCACCTAATAGCCTTTATAAGGTTAGGCTAAAGTTTCTTCTTAGAGGATTTTCTCCTTTACATACACCGTCACTAATTTGTAACCATAGGGCCTCTAGAAAACAAATGAAAAAAAAAAAATCCCAACCAATCAAAAAAAGCCCACCAACCCCAAACCACACCATTCTAGATTCAGGGCTGCACTGACTTCATTAAATATATTGCTTTGTGTATCAAAGCTTATATCATGATCATCAAAGCTAGGAGATGGAGGCTCCTAAACAGATTGTTTTCCTGTAACAGTCATAGCACAAATAATCCACTCACTGTGTCAACAACAGGTGATGATGCTACAATGACAAAATCTTTTTTTCTGCTGATTATTAGCAGCATTTGTTCTCCAAGCCGTATCTCAGAAATTAAAGTTTCCCATACTAATATTTATCTCTCTAATAGCATTGGGAATAGTATAATTTCCAAGCCTCAAGTTTCTATCCAAATGCAATCCTATGAGGGATTACAGCAGACTCATAGTACTTCCCCTGGCATCTCTTTTATCATTCTTCACCACATCAATTTGACCAGAAACAAACCCTATATTATCAGTATTACTCTGCTTTCTTCTTTACAGTCTACTGCATACAATACAGCCTATCGCCTTCTATATCTAACCTATCTGAACCACACATGATCTTGAATTCACGTTAAAGCCATGATTACTATTCTTGCAGATTGGTATCATCCCTATAATATCCAGTTTCACGTTCTGCACCAGTAGCTCTGATTCCTCTATTTGTTATTTCAAATGCCAGGAGTCTGCAAAAAAAAAAACTGCTCTGATGTTTATGCATTTATCGATCATCCAGCTCCCAACTCTCTCAACTACCACCCATCTAGTCACTGCTGAACTTTATTATTCTTTAAGTAGCATTTAATTTTGGGTTTTTTTCCAGCTCCTACCTACCCATCGCTCTTTCTAGAAATACTGTTTTACATGCCACTGTAGCAGCATTTACCTAATTTTCGCTTTTCTGTGTACTAAGCAAGGCATGGAGATTACAAAAGCTCTCCCCTGTGTTCTCAAAACTCAGTACTTTGTGTCACATGCACTGCTCTCTTTGATTTCTGGAGACAGAGGAACGTTTTTGGGAAATGCCAAGACCACAGCCCTGGGCTTTGCCTTGCCTGCTTTGTTCAGACTGTTTATGGCAAGCATGCTAAGTCACAATTACAAGTACAGCTATAAGAACATAATATAGCAATAATCTCATGATGGTTGAAGTGCACCCATGGCAGTTTCAGACACTGACCATATATATATATTTATTTTAATTGCTAACAATCGTGCTACTGTGAGGACACAGCACTATAGCACGGAATCTGAGATAGGTCCATGTTATATAGCCATTAGCCCACATTGATCTTTACTAAGGAATTACACCAACATTTTCATTTTATGAACTATATTTATAAATCTTTTGCATATTTTTCTGTTCTCCAGACAAATTAATCCAAGCCTTATCTAGTTACTCCCACTAAAGAGCTCTTACCTCCGCTGAATCTAAGTCTTCATTGCTAGAAGCCTGGCTGATGCTCTTCCTCTCACCCACCAAAAATGGCATCTTTAACAATTAGCCAATCACTACATCTGCTAAACTGGGTCATCAGGGATCTGATGAGCAGCTTACAATATGTCTCTGCTTTTTAAAGACTGATGTAAATGTAGGAAACATGCCAGCAAGCAAGGATGCATTTTCTGGCTGGGTATGTACTGATTTCCATAGCAGCTAAATAGATCAAGCAGCTCAGCCAGTTCATACTAGTGTTAGACAAACAGCACCAAAATTACATCTACAGAGCTGCAAGAGATTCTCAATTTGCACCAAAGCAGATCCCATGCCCTGATCAGAAAGGTGGCTTTTGCTCACTCCAGGTGAGAATTTACACTGGAAAGTCCCCATTCCGTTCTCTAGGGATACATTCCAGCTTGTTTGCTGGAATGGATATAACATTTTTCAAAGAGATGAGTGATTTTCCTTTTTCTTCATAGATTTAATATCACCAACTACCAGAAAAATTACTTATGGTCTAGGTGTTATTTTGACCCTGGTATCATTAGAGATTCAAGTGGGGAGGACATAAATGTAAGCAGAGCGCGTGCAGGAAAGCTCAATATTCCGAAATGGCATGCATAATCAAACATGACAACACATGGGTGACTGCAGAAACCGGATTTTTCTCACATTTCAGAAACCTGCCAGTTTTATATAGATGTCCTGACTCAAGAGCAAGAAGATTTGGTGGTGGATCAGCTATGCAGGTGAGTGAATAACTCAGCACTCAGCCAGTGCCTTCTCTGCAAGCGAAACATGTTAAGCAGGCAAATGTCGCAGATCAGGAACTAGATGCACTAAAGCAGAAATGAAACCAGCAGTTCTGGGGGATGTGGAGTAGTAGCAAACCAGAGTGTGTTGGATTAGCATAATAAGGACATCACAGGAAAGAATCTGAATGGGTTGGTAGAGCCATAGGAGCCATTACTTGCCCGAAACCTTAGTAGTGCTACTGATTCCTCATGTTCATTAGGATTAATAGTCCAAAAACACATTAGCGCAAACGAAATTACCAAAAATACACTTTGAATCCAAGGAAAGTAAAAGCCCCCTGGCAAAAGGCCCATGAAACCCAAAGCTAAAGAAAGCAGCAAAAACGTAAAGCAGCAAAGATTGCCCCATCATACTTGTTGCCTCTGCCAAGGAAATACCTCAGGCAGACAGTGGAACTTCTGTCATTACATATCCGGTTTTCATGGATAAAATGCACAATTAAAAAAAAAAAAAATGGAGAGAGAAAAATTCCAAAGATAATAATAAAACTGGGGCTCTGAAATAGCTCCTGGTCATGTCTTCTCCGCCAGGTGCTGGAGATCTCCCTTTTCCATGTTCTCCTGGAACACATTCTCCAAAAGGCAATTTACTTAAGAGTGATAGAGTTTGCTTGCATGTGCCACTACCACTCTAAACACTCCCCAACCAGGCTCTGTAGTCCTGAAACCGATCTAAAGTGGCTTAACAGCAGGCACTATGCACACTCTAAACTATGGACATAAGATACCAGCATCCTGTTACTGCCCTTAGGTCTTCACTGCATCATCTACATGTAGCTGTTTAATATTAATGGTTTGTCTAGACTGGAAAACTAGAACAGTTTTAAAAAAACAATTACAAATACACAACATAAGAGGAGAACAGGTCAGAATTAGAAGTCATTACTTCTTAACTACCGCTTATTTTCAAAGCCTCCACAAACTCTGCTTTAGGGAAGGACACGGAAAAAGGAGGCAGAACAATAATACAAAATCAGTCTGCTAAAGGAGCATATTACCTCTGTCTGCTGGGCAATTGGCATGTTTTGTTTTGTTTAGCTTTCTTATAGCCACTCAGCAGAACGGTAATGTTAGCAAACTCCAGAAACCTATATACCAAAGGGAACTCATGAAATCACAAGCCTGGATCTTCCTCAACCAGAAACCAAGCTCTTCCAATACTCAACCTACACTGTCATGGCTATCAAGAGAGACAGACAAACTCTTGATCCTAAAGTTAAGGTTTTTGTAGGCAGAGTCTTCCTTAAGTTGGAAGCACAGATCCGGCCTAGACAACTTCATCTGCCAGAAAAGGACTCAAGCTAATTCAGGCGAAACTTAGATTGCCCAAAGCCTACCTCTGAAATTACTACAAAGGAAAAATGTAAGGCACTGATGAACACTCATCTGAAGTTTGAAAAATCCCATCAAAAGACTGTTCCCAGAACTGAGGTTTTATTCACAATGCTAACAAGCTGGCTCCCAGCAAGGCAGCTTTAACAGAACAATAACTCAGAAGAATCTATTAGTGATTAAGTTGCAAAACAAACCTGCCAGTAGTCTTGATACACCAGCGTCACACAGAAGACACAACTTTGGTTTGCTTTCCTTTCTACCCCAATCCATTGCTTTACATGCATTAGAGAACAGTTTTTAATTATACAATCTTGAGACAACTCCAGAACACCTGAATATAACATGCAGCAAGTCCAAAAGAAGCTTCTAAAACCAGACGGGCTCCATCACCTTAATTACTACCAAAAGCATAGTATGAAAGGGGGAAAAGAAAGTATACACAGATTTTCCAGAAAAAAAATTATCTGTGTCTTGGGTCTGGGCTTTCTTTCAAGGAGAACTTTAAATATGTGGCACTGCTTCAGGAAGCAAATAAGTATACTTCTGGGCTAAGACATTCGGTAATGAAGGTGATTGTATCACAGCGTTCTTTTGGGACCACTTATATAAACACCAATCTTGGTAATGCTACATGTCCATCAAAATGTTTTTTGCTCGTTACATGAGAAACAAAAAGGTGTCCAGATGCAGCATTTCAACATCAAAGAAGACAAGGAGTTTTCTCTTGATAGTTCAGACATTACATGACAGCCACACTGCCTTTGTATATTCCGTTGGGGGCAGTGGACAAAGAGGAAGCAAAAAGAACACAGTGGAGGCAGTTCTCCTTCACTTCAGAGGCTGTTCCAGAACCTCAGTCAGAGAAAAGTTTTGCCCATTCTGTCTCTTACACTCCCACTTGGTTTTTCACTTAAGAGGCAACAGTTCAATTAGCTGATTCTTAAGGGGACAATGGGGAGATCCGAAAAGGAAAGATTTGACTCTTCTAGAAATAGAGCAGCTTAAGTCTGAGCATTTCTTCAGATGCTAAGCCTACAAAAATTAAGGTTAATTCCTCAATTAAAGAACCACCTTCCTAAGAATAAATATTAATAAAAGTCACCAGATGGTAGTATCAGACATACTCTCACCAAGTATTTTAATTGAATGAATCACAGACTAGGGCTGGATCACACTGACGATTCCCCTATAGTCTAAGTACAGTCCTGCCGTTACCTCAGATCCACCAGCAAACAGCCACATGGGGCTGTTGGAAATGCCACATGCATTCCCAATCTATCCCAGCAAACGGCTCATGGGATAAACCACTTTCAACAAGGGTTTGAGCAAACACATTCTACCCCGCCTTCGCCTGCGGTGAAGGGAGAACATGATCAACCACTGCAGGGCATTTCAGAACGTGGTTGTGTGTCTTACTCATCCAGCTGAGCACTTGCTTCGTAACAGAGACAGTTTTGGTATGGACTTTCCCCCCCACATCGCCTCCTAGCTTATCAAATTGCCCCCACGTGACAAACTAGAATAGAATAAGGTACTTGTTCCAAGTTAACGAGTGGCCACACAATAAATTATGCTAGTATGAATTTAAATTTATCCCTGCTTTAGAGTGGTATGGCTTCTCAGCTACACAAACAAAAGCAGAATTTGGGGGAAAGGTTTTCTGGGACAGCATTCTGCTGTTCTGACTCGGGAGCAAAAGCACTCTCTGCCCAGTTTGGTGCAATCAGAATAGCAGAGCAGCTGCCCACACCCCTTAACTGTGTAAGCAAGAGACAAAACACATCAAAAATACCAAACAAAATTCTTAATTGAATGAAAGTAAGAGAGAAATAAATAGGCATTGTCCATGTGTGATAGCTGGGTTTGAGACTGTATTACTGGCAGAACTGAGGAATTGAAGAACATCGTGCAGGCAGGACCTTTAGCTGCCACAACAGCAGGTCATCAAATTAATCTCAGGAAGTCATCTGGAAACAGTTCCAGCACAGCAATATACAAAATATGACACTTTCAGCATAAATCTGTAAAGATAATTTCATTATAGAATTACATCTGTCCATTAATTTCTGTAGGACTCAGTTCAAAATCTTGCCCAACTGCTCAGCTTTAGATGATGAATCCTGTTTTTCCTCCATTCCCATTTAAAAAAAAAAAAAAAAAAAAAAATTAAAATCCCAAAGTCAGACAACTCTAAAGAGATTCAAGAGCAAAATACCAGAAGTGCTGTAGTTTGGTGCATTTGCTGAGTGCACAGAAAGGATCCAGAAATAGCATGCAAAGCTGAGGTTTGGCAAAAACAATGCAGTTTACCCCGAAAGAGGAGAGTCAATACAGGCTACATAAATGGTACATGACAGCAGCTAGGCATCCTTTAATGTAGGGAGGGACCCCAGGGACTAGTCATATGGAGGCAGAGGTACTAGTTATTCCCGTGTCCCTTCTCCAGTGGTTTCGGTGGAGAAGTATAAGGCTGTGGTGGAGAACAGAAAGAGGTATGTTAAGACTATGCCAGCTCAGAGGCAAGAAGTAGTCTTCACATCACTTTCTGCCTCAGACTAAGACAAAAACAGTAAAAGGCAGCAAACACTTAGATTTTGACTGGGATTTTTGAGACCCATCTAATTTTGAGAAAGCAGAAGAGAGAAAAAATCTGTAAATCTTCTTCTCACACAGAGTCCCAGGACATGGGCACAGAGGTCTGCCATGGGCACAGAAGATAACTGCCACCCACACTTCTCTTCAAGAGCCAGAAGAACAGAACCAAGGCCAAAATGGCTCAGTCCAAAGCCCTTTCCTGCAAGTTAGTTTCAACTCCCAGCAAGTTCTAAAACAAGCCACAGCAGCTGAAATCCCTGGACGACAACCACTGAGGGCTTTCTCTGATTCCAATATCTGCACAATCAAGATACCTGCTCTTTCACCAGCTTTCTGTGACCTGTACAAAAAAAAAAAAAAAAAAAAAAAATCACTCATGTTTATTCACCCTAATCTGCCACACTATCTGCATTCTCTATCCCAAAACCATGATGCCATAAAGATGGTTTCCTGGCTCACATAAAAACCTTTATCTCTGCTTTCTCTCACTATCAAAAAATCTCCACCAAAGACTTGGCTCACGTTCTCTGCACAACTCTCCAGTTACTCTGTAGTGGGACTACTCTCACTTTGTGGTAACAGGACTACTAAGGCAAAAATTAATTGCAGCCCCTCTGCATTATCAGCTGGGATATCAGCAGCACTCAAACTTCAGCCTCTGTGGCTTTACAGGTCTCTTAGCAGGAATTTAAAAGAACTGCTTATCTCAGGCTAGAGATTCATGAGTAGGCCAGAATTAAAGTAGGGCAATACTTAAGGTGAATCTCAAGCCCACATTGTAATGAAGCAAAAGCTGCAACTTCAAACTGAAGGGGCACAGCAGGCACACTCCTGCAACTGTTACTAACTGGACAGCTTCTGAGAAACTTGTGCAAATCTTAATAATCTAATGCAGCTTGACAGTGTGCAACCTGTTTTAGTGGGCAGATCCAGCTGCAACAGCATCTTTCACATACATTACCAGGTTCTCAGTCCAGTGATGAGAATGAGACCCTATTCTGCAGCATATGAATGTGGTAGATGTGCAAACACTGTACAAAGCAAATTTCAGAATGACAGATTGCCAACACCTCTGGGCAAAATAAAGAAAACCATCACTGCCACTCAACTGCCACAAGATCATCAGCAACAGAACAGGAAAATACGTAACCTCCATCAAGACAAAAACAAAGAAAATGACAGTCACTTTTCAAGAGGAAAAAACCCATGTTTTCTTTACATTCTCTTCCTGGCTTACCCACTTTGCAATTATGGGACAGAGGTAATAACAGCCACCGAAAGCCCAGCTGTCAGATTTTGATAATTCAGTGATCGCCCACATAGGTCTAATTACCTCAGCCAGCCCACATGCCTGAGACCTCATGTGGGCATGGCCATTCCTCAGCCTCACCCTGACAGAGGTTTGGAGAGTGGAAGCAACAGCAACACTAGGATGATCAGATGTTTTTTGAGTGACCAAGGTTAAAGTATAGGGACAAGAAGGGAAACAGCTGCTCTAGACCTAGAGACAATAGAATGCTTAAAAACCGAGAAAAATAATTAAAAGAACTAATGAGCCATGGTTGGCAAAGGAGCCACAGGTCAAGGCAGATACAATTCCTCACTGGGGTAGAGGCGAAGAAGGGGAGAAGCCCTCCCATACTGGGACAGAGAGGAACAAAGTATGCAGCTCCACAGCAGAGCTGTGGCAAGGAGGGGGGAGAAAAATGGATATATCAAGACAAGACGTGATTTATTCTTAAGTTTCAGGGCTGGAATAAGCAGCAGATGATGAACAAAAGAGAATGTCTGTGGTGGATCCAAAAAGGAGACAGAAGTGGGACGGCAATGCCACGGGGTTTGTTTTGTTATTAGGTTTGTTTGTTTTAAAAGGAAGTTAACAGAAAAACACCAGCAGCTTAAAATGCTGCAAGCATATAGCCTGCCACTCCTCCTAGGTTATAACAAAAATTCCTTTCTTGTAATGAGAAGGGCTTCTTGGGATCCAGCAGCCCTCTGACTCTTCACCCCCAGCTGGGGCGCAGAGGGGGCTCCCATATCAGCGGCTCGGCAGCATGGAGCTCCCCATGCTGGCACTGGTCGCCTGCCCAATTCAGACCTGTAATCTCCCTCAACTTTGATTTAATGCAGCAATTACTGGTAATGTGGCTTGAAGGAGATAAATGCCCAGTACAGAGCTGGCTGGCACTGACGCTCATTTCGCTCATGATGCAAGAACAGTTTTAATTAAAATCCCCTTTATGATAAAGGAGCTGCTTGACTGGATGTTTCTGTGCAGCCCTGATACGGAGCCTCCTCCAAAGCGGATTAGAAATCAAAGTTTCCCTCTTCTCACTACTGGCACCGCACGAAAATAGGGAACACTGTCACTATGTCACCCCTCTACAATTTCCTTAACCCTAGAACTGCTGGGAAAATGCCCAAGTTTCCTTAAAAGCAATTGCTACTTCCTTGTCACGGCTCTAAGGGTTTTCCAAAAATTAAGCACAAGGGCTCCTTCAATTATAATAAAAGCATCCATAGAGCTCATCCTCTGTGATCCAAACCTGGCTTCCCCTCTATCTGGTTTAAAAGCAAATCACTTTAGCTGCTTCAATGGAAGACCCATACCTACAGCCTGCATTTTGGTAAGGAGAGACAGACCTATGGTGCTCTGGCAAGGCGGTAGGAAATCAGAATTTGGCTGAAAGTCTAGAAAAGCAGAAGCTTCTGCTGAGTGAGGCAGAGCTGCATGGACAGGGGAGAGAAAAGAAGCAGCACTGCAAGAAAAAGGCAAAAAAATTTGGCAGAGCAGTCAAGATCCCAGCACAGACATGTTCCAGAAATGATCTTTCAGCTCTTGATCAAGTTACAGCAAATGTAGGTGCAATTTTGGGTTGGTTTTCTCCTTTACACTATAGGAAATAACAGAGAATGAATACATTAAGCACTACTAGTTTCTATTGCAAGTGCCAAGAGCAGATTGTCACAGTGAGCAATTGGCCTTGTGCATTACACGGTAAATGCAGCATTGGGTTTGGAGGCCTGTAGACAGTGCAATGTGAAGATAAACAGCCTCAAGTCTGAATGTACATTATTGCTCTCCTCAAGCCACCCGAACACACATGAACATAAAAAGGTTGCTTTAAGAAGCTGAATTTCTCTGTGACCTTCAGGAGATATCTGTGGGCCATGGGACTACCCAGGCCTTGACACAGGTTCCAGTCTTCTCAGAGCATGTGCCTCATCATCTGAGCAGTGCTCCATATTCCCTGATATTGTCTTCTCCTCCAATGATGGGATTCTGCTCCAAAACCCCTTTTTCTTTAACAGAAGAAAGCAATTTCCAAGTGGCTGTCATGTTCCATTATTCCCCACCCCCTCCAGATAGCAGAGTATCAAACAACAGATGAAAAAGAAGAAAACTCCTGACAGAACCAGGAGGGATTCAGCACAACAGCATAACCAGCTGATTTCACAGGAGTCTGAAGCAGCAGACACCAGACCACCAAATGCACTGCTACGAATGATGAAACCAGCCTAGAGGAGAACCTTGCTCCTCAACAGGATGAACAAAGGAATAAAAACACCAGGTCAGAGACAGGAACACAAAGATTTTGTGTGGTTTTGCTGATCCACAAGGGAAAAAAATGAAACCAAAAAAGGCCTGGTATAATTAACAAGATTAAAGGGGGATTTAGGATCAGGACAGAAAAGCAATGGGCCAGATTGATCCTTACAGGATTAAAGCTGGAATCCTACTAAGAGTCCAGTGGTTGAGAGATCAACGCAGTGTAATGGGATTAAATCAACATCAGCTTTTGTTTTTACACAACTGAACCTCCAGTGCCTGTACTTTTGCTGCTTCAGAGAAGCAGCACCAAAGTTGACTGGTACTCCCAAACACCCAGGGCACAGGGAGCCAAGCACTTCCCCTATGGCCCTCTCAGGCAGAAGAGCAATAGGTAATGCCACCCTCAGAAACAGAGAACCTAAAAATTGTGGTTTATTATGAATTGTCCAAAAAATCCAAGAAAGCTGAGGATTTACCAAAATCTCTGTTCTGGCCAGCCCTAAATTAACTGCTATTAAGTCTGATGGGATCACTCCAGGCCTGATGGATGGGGAAGGCAGGAGGACAGTCCCAGCTGCAATCAGACATGCTGGCAACCGGCAATTGGATTTTGATACTGTCTCTTGCCGGCAAGGAACAAAGGACACAGTATACTCGGCGGAACATATCAGCAAACACATTTAAGACAAATTGTCACATGTCCCCATTGCACAACAATATTCAAGAATTACAAAAGTGAGAAAAGCCTCTTTCAGCATGTATCATTTGCATTACAGCTGGTGCAACACATGCAGGCCAGCTGCACCTCTGTTCCCCTGCCCCGAAATTTCCAAAGCTTGTCGGTAATTTGAGCTGGTAGCAAGGGGGAGGGGAAGAGGGAAACAGGACAAGGCTAGATATTCTTTCTAGATATGTAAGCTATTTTTAAAGTTTTTAATTCTTGTAGGAGAGAAAGCCATGCATGTTTAAACGGGAGGGTATCCATCACCACCACATTTGGTTGAAAAGGGAAGGGGTGTTTATTGCACACCTGTTCACAGCAGCTGCATTGAAGAGCAACATTCTTTATTCAAGGAAAAAGCATTAAAGGAGCTCATATTTCTACAGCACTTCTTAATCCAAAAGGTGTTTTAAAACAGCAGTTACGCATACACTGCTTACACTCCACCCAAATTTCTTCTGCAGAAGAAAATCTTCCCCAACACTGAAATTTAAAAATGCCAGTACTACCCATTTCTTAAAAGATGTCACAGTCAGTAGCCTCACCTATTGAATGGGCTTCTCCTTTTCAGCTGGTTGGTCCAAAAAAAGTAATTGCCATTCGCTGCTGCTCCTCCTCAATCAAGCATCAGCCAAAATCACAGTGTAATAAATCGGGGCAGGGGGAGAGGAAATAGCTGGAATGACTGCTGGATCCGACAGGCCTCAGAGCAAATCTGCTCTGTAGTGCTGCTGAAATGGTCCCCATGGAGATATGCACCCCACTTATGCTGCACATTCTTGAGGGATGCTTTGTCTTTACTCATAAGGGTTCTCCATCCAAAAGGAATGTCATGGATGCAAGCAGACATCACCATCATGATTGAGGGTGGAATGAAAAAGAAAGCCATTACAACAAAAATGAAAAGTGAAAAAATAGCAACATGCTATTTCACACTGCACATTTGCGATCTTCTAGCCACGTATACGTATTTGAATTCCAGCATTTTTCTGCATTTAAACTTTGTTTCAACACTAGATAATTTATAAATTATAAAAAAATGTACAGTGGAGTATTCTAGTATCATCTTATGCCAGCTTTTTATATATAATGAATAATAATCCCTAAGAATATCTTTTAAATTATCATCTGGTCAAAACATTTTTACTTCATTATTGTCTTATGTCCAAGATTCAATCAGAGCATTGTGTGGGGGACAGCATCTTTCATTTGAGGCAGGAGAAAAACTAACTGTCTTCACCCTGGATTCAGCTACAGACCGAAGAACCATCTGGTACAAAATCAGCCAGCGCATTGTGCAGGCAGTATATTAGTCATGAGACACAGGACTCTGAGAACAATGAAACCTAAATTTAAGGGACAGGCGAAGGAAACTTAATTACTTGTTTAAGCTTCTTCACAGCTTTGAGGAATATTTAACATTTTTAGCAAAATAATTTAGCACTGGAGAGACAAAGCACATCCTCAATGGATTTCTTAATTTTCTGCAAGTCTGTTTTCACTTCCAGTGTGGAACTATCTGCACTGGTCCACCAGCACAGCTTGCCTCTCTAATGCATGGCTGCAGGGTGAATCACATTGCCTTGGGTATGGGGCAGCTGCAGTACTGAAGATACAAACTGCAGTTCCTTCTCCAAACTGACAACCCCATACAGAGAACGCTTTTTCTGAGCCCTCTACATCACCCAAGCTCCTACTGTACCCAGTAGCCCTTGCTGAACTATGAAGGGATCTTTTCCAGCTAATTGCATAAGCTGTCCAATCATACTTTTGGTTAAGCATGCACACATACACAGTTGCTACCCTAGTGACTGCTTAGAGCTGTGGCAAAAAAGCCACCCCAATTCAGGTCCACTCAGAGACCTTTCCTGCGCCATTGCTCTTACCTTGTGGGTTAGAACAGCTTTCATAGGCTGGAAAGTTGGGTGGAGGGAAACCTAATAAAGTTCAACAAGGGCAAGTGTAGAGTCTTGCACCTGGGGAGGAGTAACCCCAAGTACCAGTACAGAACCTATTAGAGAGCAGTTTTGCAGGGAAAGACCTGGGACTCCTGGTGGATGACAACTTGACCACGAGCCCGCAGTGTGCCCTCGTGGCCAGGAAAGCCAGTAGTACCCTGAGGTGCACCGGAAAAACTGTGGCCAGCAGGTCAAGGGATCTGATCCTCCCCCCCCTACTCAGCCCTAGTGAGGCCACACCTGGAGTGCTGTGTCCAGTTCTGGGCTCCACATTTCAAGAAAGACAAGGAGATACCACAGAGGCTTCAGTAGATGCCACAAAAATGATGAGGGGTCTGGACCATCTTGTATGAGGAGACTGCAGGAGCTGTGCCTTTTTAGTCTGGAGAAGAGACAACTAAGTGAGGATCTCATTAATGCATTCAAGTATCTCAAAGGCAGATGCCAAGAGGTTGTTGCCAGACTCTTTTTGGTGGTGCCCAGCAACAGGATGAGGAGCAATGGCCATGAACTAAAACACGACAAGTTACACCTCAGGAGGAACAAGAACTTCTTTACATTGAGAGTGGCAGAACATTGGAAGAGGCTGCCCTAACAGGGTGGTTATGGAGTCTTTCTGGAGACATTCAAATCATCTGGACATGTTCCTATGTCACCTACTTTAAGTGATTCTGCATTAGCAGGGGGATTGGACTAGATGATCTCCAGAGGTCCTTTCCAAGCCCAAGAATTCTGTGATTCTGTGAAAACTGTAAAGTTGTCTCACTAATGGAATTAAGATTAGCAAAGAAGCACCATGGGAAGTGCATCAGCAGAAACACAGATGTTCAGTCTCAAATTACTATTATCTGCGCTCTTCCTCAAGCCTTCAGCTGGAAATCATGAAGGCTTATTCTCTCCTTACTCTTTTACGGTTTGTTCTCTTCTTTCCAAGATAAATAGGCTGTTTTGTGAAAAACTAACTTAAACAGGACCCAGCCCCTGTCAGTCTTCCAAGACTTGGACAGGCTTACAGCAAACAGAGTCCCCTGTGCTCTCCACTGTTTGGACAGGTGGGAATACAGCAGTCAGGCTGAAGAGCCACTGGAGAAATACACCAACTGAGCAAGACTACATCTCCCTAACGCTTTCATTTACGCTCATCAGGGAAGGGAATTCCTGAGCATGCTGGAACTGTGCTCTACACCTGATTTACACAAAAATAGATAAAATCACTGTAGCCTACAGAACAGAGCATCCTGATCCTGAATCTTCATCTTCTGAAGCTAGCACCTTAATTTGATATTGCTTCTAATTTTGAACTGAGTTTTCTTGTCTCAGTAGTGACCTTGGCATCTTCCACTATTACAGGCTTGCAGGAATGCAGAACTGGAAAAGATCACCTGGATTATCAGCTCTAGTCCTCTAATAACACAGGCAGTCACATTATATAATCTCTTTCATACACTTTTCTTTCTCTGTTTCCCAAATCTCCAAAGCCTGTATAAAACTCTAGATGCAAATAGATGCAAGTTGCTTTGTCACATAAAGCCCCAGAGGAACGCAATGCAGACATCCCCAACCCAGCTGTGCACCGAGCAGCTCGAGTGTGGAAGCAGTATAACCATGTTCATGAGGTGCTGCACCAAAGCTAATAAACTTTATCGAGCAGCAGAACTCATTATCTCAGCTGCAGTGCAGGACAAACATAACTATATTACTCCTGGATTCAAGCTGCTAGGTATGCATGCCACAGCATGGCACCACAGGGACTTGCAGGCTGGGGAATCAGCTTACAGGCTACCACCTTGAGGATTTTCGCATGAGCTCCATTTTACGGTTTTCCGGGGCTTTTCTGCTCCAGAGCAAGAATCCAAATATCAGTGTTTGTATTAACACAAAATGTTTCTTAACATACTCACAGAAATTCACCTAGACCTGACCTCTAACATTCATTCAGGAAAACCTTTCTACATCCTCACAGCCACAGTCTCCCAGAGGCAGCCCCATCTCCACCACTCTCAGCAGTGACCACACCACGCGCACACCTTCCACATGCAGCACCCGCGCTCTTCCCTCCTGTCAGAGCTTTGGGTGATGGCTGACGTTCATTAGCCATGCCTACCAAACAGGTTCCAGCCAAAGACCTAGAGGCACAGCTATACTTTCCCCAGCAAGAACTGCTCCAGGCTTCATACCAGAACAGAGCAGCGAGGCAGTTTTCCCTGGATAGCCACTTGTTTTGCTGCTATCAAATGCATGCTTTGAAAACCATGTCCATACTTTTCACTGGCAGTAGCTACCTCTCATGAAAAAAGACCAAACAAATAACAGAAAGACCTGGCGTGAGGAAGAGCTCGTTGCTAAGACTCAAGTTTGGCAGCAGAGTTGGGTTTCCAATCCCTTGGTGGTAAAGCTGATGAGCTTGGAGCCTAGAGGGAAAAATTATTCCAGTGAATGCAAAGAGAGACTTTTAAGTGACAAAAAGGCAAGTAAAAGACAGGTCAGGAAGAAAACTGACAAAAAATTTCAAAATGAGCTTGGCAAGCTTACTAGCACTATTCTTGCTGTATGGTAACTACTGGGTCTAGGTAAGATCTTCTCTTTCCTAGGGCTCTAAAGAAAGATTTTTATTGTTTTTACATTGCAAAAGGCAGCCAGCCCTCTGACAAATACTCAGAATGTACTCTGTACATGGCTGCGAGAAACGAGGAAATTATCCATACCCACTAAAAACAGAGCGATGAATCCAGTGCTTTCCTACCAGAAGCCTAGCAACAGCATGGACCTCCCTTACCTTGGTCCTTCCTGCCTTTGACAGTTTCAGTTGTCTTTGAGCACAGGAGAAGGATGATTGATAAATTGCTTCATAGGGCTGCTGCCCCTTCCTGTCAGCCTTTCTTGTAACAGCAGATCTCCAACAAGGCAACATGCATACATGCAACTCTCAGAACACATCATGCACTTTAGAAAATACTTGGAATGAAATGATTCTAGATTATATCTCATGACTCACAGTACACAAAGATTCATCTGCTCATAAATGAAAAAAATAGGTCTTTCTTATCCAGTAAAGGGTTGAATGCTTTTCCCACCTTCAAATCACTCTGCTCCTGGCTGTCACCAGCACAACACCTGCCCCCATGTTGTCATTCCTGATCACCCTCAGCACAAAGGCCCTCTTGCCTTCATAGCCCAAATTATCCATGTTCCACTTAGAGAACTGATGACTAGAAGCTCTCTTGAGCAATTCAAGAGCCCAGACAGCTCCACACAAATGGGGATTAGTGTGAGAAGAGACAAAATTAGAGTTAGATGGTCCCTTACAAACAAAACACTTGCCTGCAGAAACAAAACTCCTCTCCTATACATAAGGCAAATACCCACCTTGAGTTGCAACACTGACAATACATTCAAACGGTTTGCAACATCAGAGAGACTATCATACCATCTCTGCCTCAGAAAGACTTTATACAACAGCATCCTACACAACAAAAGTGTTAAGATAAATAGTCTCTCTTGATATTTAATGGCACAGATAGTCTGCTGCCTTCACTTCGCTCACAATGCCAAGCATTAGGTCATCACAACAGATACGTTAAGTTTCCTCCTCTCCACGGCCCACAATCTCCTGCAGTCTACAAGGTTCTCAAATATTTAAGAGTATCCTGCAACAAGTTTCACCTGAGGGAATACAGTTCAGCAAGCAGGAATGTCAGACTGAACCGAGGCTACACCACTTCATTCCGAAGACAGCATTATAATCAGGGACTGTGATGTTGCAGGTAGCCTGTATGTCTGAGCTCACTATCCACAGCTGCAGAGGAAGGTGCATTCTCCTTTTTATTTTACTATTTGTCAAACCTGACAACACTCAATATAGCACATTCTCTTCAAAGAAGGTAATTCTGGAACAGGCTTCCCTGGGGGGTGGGGGGCTGGGGGAGAAACATAATGGTTGCTGTGGGAATCTTAATTCTGGATTTCAGGACTTGCATATTTAAAACCTCAAATTTAACATTGCATTAATGTAGCTTCATGCATTGAATTAAGGAATGACTCAGTACCAATCTCCATGCATCTACCAAAATCCTGACATTCCAAGGACAAGAGGCACATGCAGAACAGGAAAAAAGATAGCACAGGCAACAAGAAGAGAATGAGGGACAGAGGGAAACCTGTCAGCAGGCACAGCCAAGGCACAACGAACCCCACACCAAACCAGAACTGTCAGCTGAGGCTCCTTGTTCTCACCACTAAAGGTTATGTAGCCTGTCAGGATAAAAAGAGCTTAAAGCAGAAACATAAATGGGCATGGAGGAAAAGGTCCCTGAAAGGTCCAAAGAGGAGAAGATTCCCCAAAAGTAATAGTGTAAACTGTACTGAGAATGGAAAGATCATACCTAGATAGCAAAAATTCACTAATTTTTTTAATTATCATGGCAGAGTGCCCAGATGATGCCTTTAAACCCCCTTCAGCTATTTAAGCATTTAATATTTATTTTCCCCACTTCTCTGAAGTCAAACTGCAAAGGAAACACAGCAGTAGTGCTACCTGAAGTTCAGGGTGTAAGCTGAAGCAGCAGTCCATGAAGTTCATCCATTGGCAAACATCCCAAAACTCAACCCTCTTTTAAGAATCCGGGTCAGTACTTCATGTTTTGGGCCAAAGCTGGTCTTTAGGCAGGCTAACACCTTTATTTTATACTAGAGTGCTCACACACCCCTCAGCACAGGAGGTGAGACAGCAGAGCAGCTCTCCTCTGCTCCCATACTCATCCTCCCCATTTCAGCAGAATAAGGAACATCTCCATAGTTTATTCTTTATCTAAGATCAGCAGCAGCATTGGCTGAATTACTTCTCTCACCCCACCCACCAAACCAAGCACAAATCTTAGCTGAGCCATGGGTCCTGCCCAGTCTTTCTCCCTAAAAACCAGCACTCCAAATGGGGGGTCCCACACACCAGGCTGTGGCAAGGGGCTGAGAGAAGAAGGTGGATGTGCCTGCCAGCAAGGCCTGCTGGACTAAACCAGACAAGTGTGCATACCCCTGTGCAGAATCAGGTTACCCTGCAACAAAGATAGTGTGTGTATCTGCAAAGGAGGGAAGTCAAATCCTTCTGCCTGGGTTCCAAGGCTTGCTTTGTTGGTAAAATAAACCAGTGTTTGTTCCTGGGAGTGATGGGGAGCCGGACTCAAAGCAGCCAGAGGCAGAAAGAGCCCTCTCATTCTGAGTGGGGGTTTAAAATAAATAAATAAATAAATCAAACCTAAAACAAACAAGGGTTTTTTTATTTAAAAAAAAAAAAAAAAATCAAACCAAAAACTTGGGACCCAACTATTCTTTACCTCACATATCTGGGTAAGGAAACCCAAGGGCAAACTGCTGATCTCAAGGGTGCCCAGGAGCAGACAAAACTACACGTTGGTGGCTGAGCAGTCTAAAAGCTGAGTGCTCCAGTGGAAATTCCAGTCCTTGCTCAAAGGCTGAAAATATATATGCCTTTGTATAAGCTATTACTTTGCTTGCTGGATCTATGGAACACTTTACACACGTTTTTTCTTGACATTATTTTCCATAGTCCACCAGACACTTGAATAACTGTGCCAATTCTGGAAAAACAACCTTGCATCCAGCTTTTCTTGAAAGAGCTTCTACCCCCATCCTCAAAGTCTCAAACTGCAAAACTATCTAATCCTTTCCTGCTCCTCTTCTAGCCTTCAGAGACTTACAGATCCATTTCAGCAGCACTCCTTCACTACCTGAGATGTCTCTCAGTAACACCAAAAATCCCATAAAGCAGAAGCACATGGGAACAGCTTTATGCATAAATATATATATATATATATGTGTATATGCACACACAGGTCTCTCAGTTGGCAGACAGTGAGCAGCATTATATCAAAAATTTTGTCTTCAAGGCACCTGCCCAAAACTGTTCTCTCCAGAGGCACTTATAACCACAGGAAAAGCCTGCTTGATACCCAGTTAATAGTACTTGCTTGAAATATTATTTTTTAAAAGGGAAAACTAGCCCACAGTGAGTAGAGGCTGCAGAGAGCTAAGCCCAAGAGTGAAGGCCGCTCACATTAGTGCAGAGTCCTTCAGCTTTCCATTCCTTATATGTGCAAAGTGTGCAAGCCCTCACACACGCTTCCTACTCACCCAGAGGTACATCATGTTAGCCTGGGTCCTTCAAACCCAGCAGTGAGATGATCCGGCAACACAAGAGGCACTTCAGAAAGACTGTCGAGACCGAGGTTTGTCGACGGTGGGTTTTGTTTTATTTTCTTAAAGAAAAAAAATCCGAACGGCTCAGTTTGAGGCTTAGAAAGCCTCTCGCCTCCTCCACCCCCCTCCTCCAGCTCCGGCTGCTCTGCGCTCTTCTCTCGCACTTAATCTCTCCCTGGGAGTTCCCAGCCCCGTGTGTCTGTACTGGCGTGCACAGCACACACTCTGCATTCGCCTCCAGGGAATTTCTCTCTGTCATTCGGCTTCTAAAAACACAATCTCGGCCTCACAAGATTCTTGCAAGAGGCAGGGATGGGTGGGGTTAGTAATAAATGCAGCCCGGCTCCCAGTGCTGGAGAGAGTTTACTTTAGAAAAGGGAACTGTAGCCGTAAATGAAGCAGAGCAAAATCTTGTCCTCCAAGGTCACTGAGGGGTGAGGACCCATTCCCCCCACACCCACTAATTGCTCCTCCAGGAATCACCCGTAGATGCAGGAGCCACACAGGATGCCATAGGCAGGTTCTGCACATCTTCATCTACACCCTTAGTCAACACCCCAAATTCGGTCACAATTCAGTAGCTGTATTTAATCATTAACCACTGACAGGCATCAAGGAGAATAACTACGGGGATCCTGAAGCTAAGGAGAAAATCCGTGTGTGCCAGTCCTGGAGCTCCCTCAGGAAAAACAACCACTGTCGGTGTGAGCTGGGGAAAAGAAGGGACACAGATAAAGGGGTTAATCTGCTTTCACAGGTGGCTCCACATGAGTATTTTACAGACTTGCATTTTGCTAAAGGGAAAGCGGCAGCTGGCTCTGGCTCCTCAGAGTGTATCAGGTTCCCACTTGCCTGGAGGCAGCTTCCCCCCAAGTCTGACTGGGAAAAGTGCCCTCACAGCCTTGCACTCCCAGCCTGCTCCAATTTCAGGACAGCAAAGTCCTGCCGGCGGGGCAGCAGCCCCAGCAAAGGCCCACTCAGCAAAAGACACTCGCCCCAGTTCCCTCGACAAGCACCAGCAAGCCTTCCCTGCAGGAGCAAATCCTCGTCCCATCCCCCGTGCCCGATGCCACAGGATGAGTGTCACCTCACATCTCATTAATCAGTTAAACTGCTCTTCCAAACTAGGAAAACGGGTTTCTCACCCCCTTCCCTTCCCTTCCCGCCTCAAAATGAAGAATCGACTTCCCTTGCCGGGATCCAAATGCTAAGTTAAATATGGCCTCATCTCAAATGGGGAAAAAAAAAAAAAAAAAAAAAATTAAAAAGTGTTTTCATTGAGGCACTGGTCTCCTTGGAAATGAGTTTTGAAGAAATATTTTTATCTCAGCTAAAGATATAGAATAGTGCTATTCCACATTATCACCTCTGCTTCCTCTCCTTACAGATTACTTAAATGCAATCCAGTCGGCTTGCAGCAAAGCATGCATCGGGCTCCACACGAGTCAGGCCCTGCCTACACGGGGTGACAAATAGATGGGCCTCGTGTCACAGCCAGCCCAGACACCCCAGACGTGCTCTGCACTCCCCAGGCTCCCCTCACCTTCAGCAAGCCACAGACACACCCCAAGGCAGGCTTGTCCCAGGAACAGGCCTGAGCACATGGGATGCCAAGGAGTTCTAAGGAAATAAATACATGACTGTCACTGCAGTCCCACATAAAAACCTGGAGAAAAGGTTTATTCCCATTCCATTAGGATACAGCAGTCATAGGGAACTGCTAGTTAAAGACAGGCAAGACGACACTCGACTTTCCAGCCCAGAAAGCCCAAGCCCTGCTGCTCAGGGAAAGGAGCAAGAGCTCCTCCAGAAAGCTGGGATTGCACAGGGTTGTTCCATTATGGTATTGCTCAGATCTCCCATCTGCTTTCACAGAGCATTTTTGCACAATGGGTCAGGTTGAGAGGGTGAAAAGTAATGTTCCTAAAAATCACTTACTGCACCAAAGCCTATGCACCACAGACTCCAAAGAGTGAACCACGTGATCCACAAACCCGTTCCCAAAGGCTCTGACAGGAGCGAAACAGCAGCAATGCTGACATTTGCATCACGATTAGACACTTCTGTTAACATCTCTGAAGCAGAGTCACACCAGCAGCAGTGACTAGCTCAGCCAGTATGCAGATTTAAGCAGACTTTTCTGCACCAGATAACCTTGATGTCATTTTCAAGGTTTTCTTCTGATCCAGAAACACAATTCAAAAATGATCCTGTGGTCATTTCAATGAAAGCTGAGCTTCCTTGTGCGCAGGGGAGAGAGTGAGAAGACATGGACCAGCTGATCAAACCCAAATAAATCCTACTTCAATATGTATTCCTATAGAAGACTTGAAAAGGATGAGTCTTAAAACTAAGCTGGAGAGTTATTAAAAACTTCCCTAATTAAAAGTATAGGAAAAGAAAAAAGAAAAAAAAAGAAAAAACAATTCTTCCCCTTCCTCCTCAAGCTCTCACCCTTTAAGCCACCTTCAGGGAAAGGAAATAAAAACTTTCAGAATAAGCCTATTCGTAAATTTCAACAACTTGGGGGTTGTTACAAATCATCCCAGCAATTGTGCAGGTCACATTCAACCTCCAAATCAAAACAAGACCCATGAACCCTCCTTGAATCATCTAAATACTACCTCAAAATTTATTTGCCAGTGCTGCCACAAGGCCACCACCTCTCCATGGAAGGCACACGGGAAGACTACTGAGAGCAGCAGACTTCTGGTGATGTAATACCTTTGTCCTAGAGCAGGAGCCCTGTTTGATGAACTGCAGGAGCAGGTTTCTCAACACCCAATATTCTCAAGCGGTGAGAGGAGTACCCGACGGGTCAGGAAATGAGGCTGTGGGAGGAGTAGAGAGGCACCACCACCCTGCTTCAAGAGAAACGATGCTGCCTAGAGGTTCAAACCAACAAGAAGAACATGAAGCGCATGCCCACGATGATCCACAGCTGCAGCACTGGTAGCAGTGCCATTTTAGCCTCAGATTACAAGAAAAAGATTTGGCTTGGCTGATACAATGCGGGGGGGGGGGGGTGGTTGGAACAACTAGATGAGTTATTATCTCTTCATTACAGGTTTTTTTTTCTGATTTTTCAACTATATTAGCCGGTATGTAAAAAGTATCCATACAAGGCATTTCTTTCTGAAAAATTTCCTCTAAAAAACCACAAAAATATTCTCTAAGGAGCAAGAGGACAACAGCATGTCAATGCATCTTATCCCAGAAAAACAAAGGCAGACATGACTAAGGCTTCTGACACAGGTAGCTAGGATCCCCTGCAAATGCTTTGCCATAATCTTAACAACAGTGGTTTACAGGATATGTGTCAGAGAGCTTGTAAAGACTACTGTGTGTGGAAATACAAATTATCTCTTAACGATCTTTAATGTCACAGAAAGGATTAAAATAGAAAGGAAAAGATTTTAAAATTAATATATACCGAGCCATAAGAAAAACGTTCAGAGAGCTGTAGCCTAGTGAAACATTGGTCCCTCTTCTCTGATGGAAGGCTGCTGTGTAAATCAGAGTGAAAGGGGAAGAAAGCAATCTACAAAGAGTTTAATGCTTGTTAGAGAAGTAAGGAAGGTTTTAGCAAGTAACGAAAAGGGAAAGAGAAAAAAGGGAGCAAGTAACCACCTATTTAATCTTGTATAAAGCTATTTGTAAAAATAAGAGACACTGGGAAAAATGGAAAAAAAAAAAAAATCTACTTGTTTCTGTACCAGTATCAAAAGCCTTAACTATACATAGAATTATTGTGACTATTCAGTTATGTGCATAAACCCAAATATACTGCTGGTATATAAGTTTCAAGTAAGACAAATGCTTAAAAAACAATTTACAGAAAGTTCTAGCCTATTTAGGAAAGATCTGAGTGGACAAACAGGGAATGGGCATGGCACAGTTTCAAAGAGACGCTATCCATTTCCAGCTGATTGTGTCTCAGAGGCATATGATTTCAAATGCTCATGGATTAACATTCTAACAGATAAAGCTCAAGACAGGGTACAAGCTGGTGTGTCTGCTACACACTACTGAAATCATATTAGCACACAGGATGAGTGGCTAGATGAGCACCTCTTCATAACAGAGGGAAAATCCCATCTGATCATCTGGAATTTCTAATGTGACAACACTCACAGGAGACACAGGGGGGCTCGTGTCAAAGAACACCCTCCAGATTGCTAAATTAGAGAAAACAATTTCTTAGTTCAAGAAGTGTTACACTGGAAATGATTAAGTCTATATCAGATTCCATCTTGACAGAAAAGAGCAATCAATTGTAAAAATATAAATTAGTGGTAGCTTACTTAAAATGATTGTGACAACTGCATCTGGGTGTATGTGTAAGGAGAATGGAGACCAAACCAATGTACCTATGTACATACTCAGCACTTGAATGGCACCAGCAGTACAGTGGCATATTTTTCCTAGACAGCAGATTGCTTGTTGGGCTTCCCTGTCACATCTCTGCACTTGAACACTTGTATATATTCTAGCAAGTGAAAAAAAAAAAAAGCTGAGAGAAGAAAAGAGAAAGGAAATTAGAATGGGAAAAAATAAAATTTATAAGGGAATCCTAGCAACAGGAGGTAAAATCCATAGTCAGAGCTGGAAGATGATAATGTGTTTTTAAAGCTTCTCAAAAATAGAAACCCCAGCAACTGCATTGATCCGCTGCTATGGGGAAAAGGTAGAAACATTCCCAATACTGAAGAAAGAGCCAAAGCATTCAATATGTATTTCTGTTCTATTTTTGGAGAAAAGTCAGCTGTTGCAGTCTGTGATAACAAAATGCCTTCCATTCCAGCAGTAACTAAGGAAGATGTTCCAACAGCCACCCAACAAACAGTTCTGTGGCTCTCTTATCTAGCTCGAGCTTGCAAACAAAAGGTTTGCAACCAGACAAGTGGGTTTTAACTGTACTACAGCTGTCAACGTATTTAAATGTGGACACTTGGGAAAGTCTGTAGGCTGCTTTGAACTGCATCACCTGCACTTGGAGCTCTAATAAGCGCCAACTACAGCAATATTAAACCTGCTGTAAGGCCAAAAGTACAACTGTGACTCAATGGTAACTGCAAATACAGGTGTTTCTTGCAGCCCATTATTATGAAAGCCCTGGTGCTGCTCGCTGAGTATGGCCAGCCTTCATCATACCAGGAAAGCAGCACTACTGCTGAAGGCATGAGACTGCAGCAGCTTGAAGAGGGAAATTTCATTTCAAACTGAAGGAAAGCAGTTCCTTACAGCCAAATGCCACACTGAGTGTCTACATTTGATGCAGAAGCTGGAATTCAGACTGAGAATGAAGACTCAATCATCGTTCTACCACGGCAAACATTTCCAGAACCATCAACCATGACTAGAGCCGGAAAAACAACATGCTCCACAGCACCCAGAGGGAAGTTTCTCCAATTCAGTGGGTGCTTTCCATAGCATATCTGACCCCAGCAGAAGGTCCCAGGAAGAGAACAGGGGAATCAGACCTCTGCTAGTCACGGGTTTGGGCACACCTTGTGTCTTGGGGGGTTTTATTTGATTTGATTGGTTGATTTTTATTTGGGGTTTGTTTTGGTTTTTTGAAAGAAGGCTAGAGATGGGGCTGGAAGCTATCTGGGGAGAGGCACTGAAGGCAGCTCTGGGCACACATGCAGTTCCCATGGAGGTAAGAGGATCTTCTCTGAGGTTGGTTTGCTCCTTTGGGCGCCACTGGAGACTACCCCGGTGGCAGAGCACCGCTCATTTGTGAGACTGCCTCTGCTCAGGATCCTGGATTATCTCTGATTATCAGAATTTCTGAGCCACAAGGTAGATTTCCTCTCAGCATCCAAAAGGACTCCAGGAAGCCTCACACTGCATTATCCTGTTTATGAAAGGAAGCAAGAACACAAAATGCATACAATAAACCATTAAGAAAAATACCACAATTCTGCTCAGATGTTCTGCCAAGCAAATAAGCCAAACATTGGCATATTATAAGAAAAAAACCTCAACTTTTTGTGATAGAGCGACCCATTTTATTACTGGAAAACTGGATTCCCTGTTTTCTCTTCTGCATGTATGGTACAGTGAGAGGCTTCAGAAAAGAGACTACTTATTTAAAAGCAACCTATCAAGGGCTAGTTTATCTTCCACAAAAAACAGAAAGCCTGAAACAATAAAACACCCTGACATGCAAACAAACCCAACAATTTTTAAGGACTGTCCTGCTACTGACCAATCACAGTAATTAAACTTAAGTCCTTAAATAAACTTCATGGCATCTCAATTCATAGACTTATCATTCAAGTACATAAGGAGAGAAAAAAAAATGGATACCAAGAAAAGCTTTTTCCAGTTTGTTTGGGATTTTCCTCTCCTCACAACTATGCTCAAGAACACTATTCTGGAAGGCACTGTCAATTCTTCAAGAGAAAAAAAGCTCAGTAACTAGGAAAGGTACTTCGCTGAAAACATGTTCCCAAAAATACACTTTTAAATTAAAACCAAGAACACCCACATGAAGAAAACTAAATTGTGAAGCCAGAGAATTCAAAGTTAAACACTGAAGAACATGTAAGCATTTAGATGCAAGGAATTCTCACAGCTCCACTTTGGGCATTAATATGCAGAAACAGAGCGACTATGCAGCCATTCCCAGGATACAGTAAACATGAGTTTGGGCAGCCAAGTGGGAATTTCCATGAATTATACCTGTCAGCCTTACTATGGTGGACCAGGAGTGAAGTCTTCAATCTTACACTACCCTCTGAGGAGAATCTAGAAAGCTGAACATCTACATAAGAAAAAGCTTTTCTGCAGCTGTGTTGCTACCCTAGGCTTGATTTTCAGGCTGCATCTTTTACATTCTATCACACAGGGATCTAGTCTGAAGTCCACACCCAACTGGCATATAGTAAATCTATTTAGATACTTGTGAAAGGGAAACAGAGCAAGCTCCGACCCTGGTATTTAAATATATCTTTTTATAAAATTTGGTTAGCTAATAACCACCTTGATCACCTTCATAAAGTGAAAGAAGTTTGATCTCCCTTCAGTTTTTCTATAAACTAACAGAAAGCTATTACACAGCATCAAATTCCAACAAAGTCTATTTTAGTGTCAAATCAGGAGTACAATATCCAGTTGAACTGATAAAGGCCAGCAAGATTCTTCTGTGCCCTAGACTTGTCAGTGCTAAATAGGGTATTTAGTTGGCTGTGGATTATGAAGAGGAAGTCACTAAAAAAAAAAAAAAAATCAACTCAGCTCTTACATCAACAACTCATCTCTTCACAGTCCACAAAGGAATCCATACCAAAGGATGAACTGATGGCACCAGTTCAAGGTGTGAGACTTCAGGTGGCAAGAAGGAAACTACTTCCAAAACCTCATCAATCAAGCTGCAGCACCATTACACCGTATTTCTTTTGTCTCTGTGTTTACCATGTCAAGTGGCTGTACTGCATCTGCACAGCAACATCCCAGAAATTAAGAAAGGGTATGAAGATAAAAGTATTGCAACAGTAGGGAAAGGGGAAGACAGGGCAGAGCTCTCTTGAGTGGACCACAGAGGCATTTGTCAATATGCTGAAACTTTGGTTTAGGTCTGCTGATGCTAAAGGGGAATACAGATGGAGAGTAATACCATCCTGCAGAAAGGGATTCTTCCTGTCTTGTTTGTGCAAAGGAAGGTTAACAATGTTAGCGAGTTATTCAGGAAGTAATGGATACCTTCTTGCCCTGAGCAAATTCCTTTTCAATAACAGTAGTATTTTCCTAGACAATATGACTATATCAAGGTATAATGGCTACTATATTTATCTACAGAGGCCCTGTACTGCTGGGATCTAATTTACTGTGGCTTAGAAAGCAGTTTACAAATCCTGGGACAGTAAAGTTGCTAGAGAGAGGAATAAAATTCTATCCTTTATTGCTTGGGTTGAAAACTGGGTTTTAATGTTCCCTTTTTAAGAATATAAAATGCATTTTCTTAAACTTAAAGAGATTCAAAGACTAATAAAGCCCCAAACTGTAAATAGACCTATGAGAGGGAAGAAATCAGCAAGAAAATACTACATTCTGTCCCCTTTTTTTTTTTATCCTTATTGTCACACATGCTTTATTTCTTCTTTTATTCAAATAACGTTCTTTCATTTGACCCTCTGAAAAGAATAATCCATGACTTTACCTAGCAGACTTATGTACCTAATGAAGACAAAATAGCTGAATGCCTGAAACAGGGCTTTAGTGTGGGAAACGGCACATGGATCTAATCAGCAAAGAAGAAAGGAATGACTGCAGCTAATGAAGAGGTAACACCAATACCACTGAATGACATCTCCCGAAAAACAACAAAACCGAACTGCTAAAAGACTTTGGTGGAACACAGCATCAACCTGTGATAAGTACAGGTGGGTGGAAAGGGACCAAATATACATGTCAGGGACTCCAGATATTTCCATTACATAGCAGGAGTAAGAAAACCCAGACAAAATCACCATTAGCAGAACTAAAAGCAAAATATTTCAACAAGGGTATTGGCAGTTGTCAAGCCACATAAAGGAACAGCAGACTGTTCAAACGTAAAAGGCATTAATAAAGCATAAGAGGTATAAATAGACATAAAATGCAAGAAGATTTTGAGATGACAGAAATGGTACCAGAAAATTTTAGTTATAGAATATAACATCCCCAACTTCAATTCACAATGATCAGCAAAGGTCAATTGTCAGAAATGCAATTCTATTTCTGATCTGATTCTGAGCAAAGCACTCCTTAACCATACCTCTGCCACCACCATCTAGCTAGATTACTCTCCTGGCTGCAGCAAACAGTTCCCTCCATCTAACTGGTCCCTTGGGGAATTACGGGCATAAGACAATTTAGAAAAGTGTGTATCTGTAAAGACTAACTACACTACTGTTTTCCCATGTTATAAACAAAAGAGAATCCATTCTTCAAAGTCTTTTTAGTGTATATACTTAATATGGGACTTAGAAGAGGCATACAGACAGATACCTACATATCTCTTCTTACAGATCTCACACGCAGTGAGTACTGAAAACACCCACAGTTTGCAACATGGGATGTCCCAGCAAACTGGTATTTGAGTCAATGATTGAACTCGAATCAGGACAATTTGGGCTCTCATAGGAGCAGATCAGCTAGAGATCTGATCTTCACCATCACTGCAGTCTGTGGAGTCACATACTGTGACCTTCAAACACCATCAGCTGAGCTCACATTAAGGCTCATCCACCTTCCCTTCTTTCTCTGAGACAGGAGACAGCCATGACAAAAAAGACAAACCAAAAAACCCACACCCAAATAAACGGTACTGTGAATTCTATACGCTTGTATTTTAAGATCAAATCCTGGCAAAATTAGACTCTTCCATTAGATATTATTGCAACCTCCTTACTCCTCCAATCCCTAAGACAGTCAAACTGAATGAGTAGCAACTCACAGTCGGTTTAGATGAGATTAATTGTTTGAAGTAACTATGGCTAATCAACACATGCATTTATTGTGTCCTAGGTCCTATGCAATATAGTCTCATTTTATCTGAATCCAAATTTAAGCTCTGAAGTGTAGCCATGCCACCTGGTAAGTATGGTAACTGCTAGAGAAGTTACTCACTTGGATAACAAAGCAACAATATATTAAATTGTTCCCTGTTCCCAAATTTCCAGAAGGCAACAGTGACCAGAATAATCTTTTTTCATCTTTGTGTGACCTGAAGAATGCGGGTTCCCTTTCAGATAAAGGCCTTGCTATGGTTATCTAATGCAAATGTCACTACAAACTGGATTAGAGACTCCTAGAAACCTCGAAATTCATACACAGATAGTCAGCTGTATCCAAAGTCCAAGTCTGAAGGAAATCAAATGCTCCAAATTGCGCTCAATGTAGTTAACTTTGCCCTTTAGGTATGATAAACCAGTAAGAACGTATTACACAGTGATTAGATTAATTCTTCTGTGAAATTCAGATGGCTAGCTCTATCTGTCTATTTCAAATTAGTTCAGGGACGATCACTTTTCCCGTATGCTGCTCCACAGCAGCAGCTGCTCAAGAAAAACAGCAGTTCTCTGTCTGGGATCAAGTTGACAGCAACTGGGGACAACGCTGCTGTCAGAGTTCAGGTCCCAGTTCTGAAATGCCATTCTACTGGAAATACCAAGGAGCCTAAATCCAGCTACATATACCATGGGATGTAAAATATCTCTATCTCAGCTTTCAACAGAAAGCTCAAGTCTCATGACATTTACTCCTTTGGCCCCTGTCAGTCTTCCTCCAGACCCCGCAAAGGATCAGAGCTAGCTGCCATAAATGGTTGGAAAACAAGATGTTCTCCAAGCACTTGGAAATGAGCAGCACTGGTTTAGCTTAGAGAGACCACGACAAGGAGCCAGGGTGACAGGTGCCCTAGAAATAAAAATGAGGATCAAACTGTTGCCAACATTAGCCACTGCTGTCCTGACCTGTAAGAAAGGGTAGCCCATGCTCTCCAGGTGTAGTAGGAACAATGGACCAGAAAACGTGAATATGTGTTTGCTGGTAGTGCCTGAAGTGTCTCCTCAACAAAATCCAGCTGCAGAGGAATTTCAATGGATTTCATTCGATGTAATCCTATTGCTAAACCTTTATTGGGCCTGGCAGCAAGCCAGCTTCGTGCTGCTGTGACATCAGAGTGCAGCTCATTGAAATCCACATGCACCAAGAGTTAAAAACACAGATTCCTCCTAAAACACTGCAAACTACAAACCTCTTGTGTGAGCAGCAGCAGCAACTAAATCCACTCCCCAACAACTGGTTGGCCTTTGGAAACAGGTGGGAAGGGACAGGTCATGGGGGACTGCCCACTCTCACCCCCAAGTAAATAGCAGCACATCAACTGCTGAGGTTTTCTGTTGAAATCTGTTAGACAGCTCTCATCATTTTATCAGCAACCTCTGGAGACAGCAGCCTCTGACCTTTATCAGGAAGAGCACCCTTGTCTTCTAATCACAGACTTCCTGGAAAACTCAATCTAGCTGGCAATTAATACAGAATGGGGGGGGGGGGAAGCCTCCTAACATCAAATTACCATTGCAAGATTTTTAAAATACATCCCCACTAAAATGCAGAATTCAAGAAGATTCTCACAACCTATTTCACTCCCACAAGCATTATTTAACAGTTTCTACTAAAAAGATTTTTCTCATCTCTCCCTCCACTAAAAAAACCTGCCACCCCCCCACCCACTCCTGCTTTGCAGATGTTCCCTGCAGCAGCATAGTGTCCTGCTGTGAAAGCTTCAACACAGGGGTGCAGGGCGTGACCTGGGCAGAATTACATGTGCCATTTCCATTGGGAAATCTAAGAGACTTATTAAGCCAGGACAGTGCCGATTAATGTACTAATGGAATGAATCAAAAGTGTGTTCTCAGCTCCTTCCCTTTCACATCTCAAAACCTCAGGGGAGCCGAAACCATCTGGTAAATGCCTGCTCTGAGCAACATTATGCTACTGCTGGAAACACCTCTCCCTTAATACTAAGAATGAAACCATCTTCCATCCACCAGCTATTCTCAGGAGCATCTGCGTAGCTCACTGAGGTAGGCTGCTTGCACACAGCATCCCTCCCCAGCCAATGCAGAGCTGCTCACTCACCATGCAGGAGAAGTCAGCAGAACAGAAAGCAATCCCATTCATTAACACGGGTCCTGCTGAAGCAGTTGCTGTACTTGGGGTAAGGCACACAGGCTGCCCTCCCACAGCAGATCCCAGCTGCAGGCAGCCAGGCAGGCAGGAGCACACTCCCTGCTCAGCCTGAGGAAATGCTCCTCCTGAGTCCTCTCAGTCCTTTCTTCATGCAGGTAAAGTAGCAAGGGCAGGTTTGTTTATGTTAATTAAAGAAAAATAATAATAATCTTTCTTCTAAACACATCTATAATGGAAATCTGACCAGAGAGCTTAAAAGGAAATCAAAACATCAGACCAATCCAAGGTTCATACGTAGTAGATATTACTGTGAGACAGAGCGAAGGACTGACTCAGAGATGCTGAATACCCTGCACCATTTGAGTAATAAGCAAGCTCAGGAAGAAACAGAGCTGAGGCAGCTGTCACAAAGAAAGGATCTTGGGCACTTTTAAGATCATATAGGAGCAGAGGAACTTATCTTACAATTTAAACAAACACCAAAAAAAAACCCCCAAAACCAGAGAAGGAGTAGTCATATGGCTGTGGAATAATGTTGGTGGTAACAACCAGCTTTTGACTGTCACAAAATAACACAAATACAGGGCAGGGGAGACAAGAGGTCCTCCATGCTCAGAGACAGCATAGAGCATGTTTAGACAAACATCCATCAGGAACTGCCTAACTTGTTATTACAGACTCCTAGAAACTGGAACTCTGATCCTCTAAATCACCCTTCCACTTCTTTACTACACTGAATTAGAAAATGTTGGTTTACTCCACAATATCCAATTTAAGCCTTTCTTGATACCAATTAAACTGTCTTCAATGCACATAGTAAATAATCAATCCTCATCCTCCATATTTTCTACTCCCTCTTTTTTAAAAGAAACAAGCTTGGTATTTTCCTACTGTGTCAGGCTCTCTGAGCCTCCTTTTCTTGTTCTTCCCTGGACATTTTCCAGGACATTTCACCTGTGTACGTCCTGAAGTGCCTAAAAGCAGGTACAAGCGCTCCACTTGCTGTAGTAAGCTGCAACGAATAACTGTCTTCTGCAGCTACTTGACACACCTGGAAATGCATTCCAGGTTTTCAAGATCACAAAAACCAGCACCACATACTCAGTTTGTTATCTCCTATTACCCCAGTGCTTTCCTTGGATATTAGTGTTAGCCAGTTAGTCTCCATTTTACATCGCATATACAGTTCCCTTTGTTGATACAGCTTGGTTTTGCTTATTTTCACATTGTTGGATTTCAGGGCATTTCTGCAATTTACTGTGATCTTTTCAACTTCTAATCCTACCTTCCAAAGGCTGCCAGCCCCTGTACATACATATGTTCAGTCACAGTTCTATTACCCTCAATTTTGATGAGCGGTAGAGAACAGCAGGACAGCCAGGCCAGACCACGTTAAGAGTCCAGATCAGACACACACACAACACACACAAAAAAAGCGTGATATAATTGCTCCACATACAGTTTTCCAATGAGGCATTCAAACCCTTCTTAATTTTACCTTTCATTTGTCTAGTTTATGTAAAGGTCATCTGGGACTATGTTCAAAGCCAGTAGCTTTCTCTGTCTGCCAGGCCTGCTGCCATATCAAATGAAAAAACTAAATTGATCTGACATGATTAGCCCTTAAAAATTAGGAATGTATGTCTGCTGTTGGCTTAATTTCCTTTAGTAAAGGATCTGACCATAAGCACCCGATCTTTTTCAGCATCTTTCCACATTCTGTAACCACACTGACCAACTAAATTTCTTGGGATCTCTAGCTGCCTTTTAAAAAAATTAAGGTGCAAGAATAATATTCATTCACACACACGCTCTTCATTCACTTGAAAGTTGTGAGATTCCATGATGTGCAGAATGCACACTGGAGAAAACCCACCACTGCAGCGCAGGATCTGCGTGCCCAAAGGAGACCATCTTTTGCAGTGCCCTCTGAGCAGCAGCAGCGGCGGGCAGCACCCTTTCCTCTGGGAGAAACCAGCTTGGGCCAGGAGCCTGCCGGAGCCAGGAAAGTCTACAGAGCGCCTGCTTAGGCTCCCCTCTAAAAGCGAGTCTATTACGAGCACTCTTCCTCCAGTGCTCCTCCTGGATGTTGCCTCTGCTCACAGATCAAAGACTTTTGCGGAAACCCTTTCCACCGTGACTCTTCAACGAACCAAACGCCAGCGCAGGTCGCATGAAGGGGCCGCCCTCTCCCCATCCCTCTAAACACAGCTTCCCTGGCCCAGAGGAGCCATTCCAGAAACACCTATGAGGAATCACCCCCAGTCGCTTGCGGGACGCCAGAGGCCGAGCCCCGAGTCCCCGCCGCGGGCTGCGCCGTGCGGGCCGGAGCGAGGCGGCGGGCCCGGGATGCGGGCGGGGCGGGGAGCGCTGGCCGTGCGCCGGCTGCCCTCTCCCGGCAGCCCAGCGGCACGGCACGGCACGGCACGGCACGGCACGGCACGGCACGGCACGGCACGGCACGGCACGGCACGGCACGGCGCGGCGCGGCCAAGGCACGGCACGGCACGGCCAAGGCACGGCACGGCACGGCACGGCGCGGCGCGGCCAAGGCACGGCACGGCACGGCCAAGGCACGGCACGGCCAAGGCACGGCGCGGCACGGCCAAGGCACGGCACGGCACGGCACGGCACGGCACGGCGCGGCACGGCACGGCGCGGCGCGGCCAAGGCACGGCACGGCACGGCCAAGGCACGGCACGGCACGGCACGGCGCGGCGCGGCCAAGGCACGGCACGGCACGGCCAAGGCACGGCACGGCCAAGGCACGGCGCGGCACGGCCAAGGCACGGCACGGCACGGCACGGCACGGCGCGGCGCGGCCAAGGCACGGCACGGCACGGCCAAGGCACGGCCAAGGCACGGCACGGCCAAGGCACGGCCAAGGCACGGCACGGCCAAGGCACGGCCAAGGCACGGCACGGCCAAGGCGCGGCACGGCCAAGGCACGGCGCGGCACGGCCAAGGCACGGCACGGCCAAGGCACGGCACGGCACGGCCAAGGCACGGCACGGCACGGCCAAGGCACGGCACGGCACGGCACGGCACGGCACGGCGGCCAGAGCCGAGGCTCCCCAGAGCACAGGCTGTCCGTCAGCATCGTGCTGCGACACTTCTGGGTATCTAGAAATAACAGCTGCACATTATTCAAGGGATTAAATATATATATATATATATATATATATATATATATATATATATATATATATATATATATGCTGAGGACCCCAAGTCCCCCTCATCCGAGAGCTTTAAAACTACCTCCGTTTCAAGTTAGCAATGTACAGAAGAACGTTTCCCCCATTTAAAAAAAAAAAAAAAAAAAAAAAAAAAGACACCTAATGCAGGGACTTGATGCCACAGGATGCTGTGGATGCCAAAGGTTTAGACAGGCTCCGAAATCATTTAGAGAAATCCAATAAAGAAAAAAATCTATCACAGGTGACTTTAAAAAAAAGAATAAAAATCTATAGCCAGGAAATCCTAAAGCCACAGGATTGCTTCAAGAGCACAGCAGAGGGGAAGTATCACTGAATCTTGGCGCTGGTCCCTCTGTTTTAAGTACTTGCTATTAGACACGGTCAAAGCCAGAACCCTGGAAGGCAGAGACCTTCTGTCTGACCCGGAATAGCTGCTTTCATGCCCTCAATAGGATATCATAGCTATCAACAGGCCGTTTTCTCTGCACTATTTGGTTTTAGTCCTGTAACAGATCCAGACTATTTCTAACACACATGCCACACTCTGGCATAATCATTCAGAAGGGAAAATCTAAACAAGATGCTGTCCCTCTTGCCAAAGAAACTGAGGGGCTTGGAAATCTCGAAGATAGACATGGAGTGACACTCATATGGTCATCACAGGAGAAAAAGTGGTCTCCTGGTACTCTCCCAAGGCTGACTCAAATCTCCTCTCTTTAACCCTTAAGCAGAGAGGAGAAATTGCTTGAATCAGAGGACTCAAACATGAAAGGAATTTGTATTACATCATCCAAGCCCATTTCCTGCCAACGCCTTACAACCCCAGAGCTTTGGTCGGACTACTCATCAGCAAGGTATTTGTTACTTCCCTTGAGAAGCTGCTTATAGGACTTCAGGAGCTTACTGCAAGGAAGTCTTCCCATGTATCTGAATTACGTGCACCGCTTAACTATTTCTTCTCTTACAATTTTTTTCTCCGTGGTTCCTTCTTATCTTTTCTTATTGATTACGAGAAAGACATGCATTGGCATGGACTTCACTGGATATGTTCATGGATGGTATTCAGGGCTCTGTATGGAAAGGACTCCTTGCCTTGTGTTCAGAGATTAGAAAGGCAGCAGACATGAGGGAAGAAGGGAATAAATACATAGCCAGAATGATCTATTTGCAAGACTCATGTCAGCTGCAAGACATCGTGCTTCCTGTATTATTTAAGGGGTTTGATGTTAGGAAATCAGCTAAACAAAGGAAAGGAGAGATTGGGGGAATGTGGCCAATATAAGCATAGAGACTTGGTTCAGAATTTCAGAAAGGAGATTTACAACAAGCTAAGTTATTTGATGGTTTATGTCCTACAGCTTTGTTTAATCCCATTTATTGTATCTTTCCTGCAGTTTCTTAGGGATATAGTCTGGGCTTGAGAAAACAAGGAACCACTTCTTCATGCTTCAAGTGATCTAGCAAGTGCCTGACCAAGACAGTTCGGGATTCAGGGGAGATGTATCAGCAGATTAGACTCCATGGATCTTGCTTTTCCAATTCATCCTTAATTGTTTAAAGTTCAATCTGTAACCAACTCCTCCTTCAGTTTTTAGCTAAACATTCTGTTCTCTATTTTCTTTCTCACATATCACAATTTACATTGTTTTAACCTAACTCTCTTCACTCTCTCAACACGTTTTTACCTTCTGAATGTACTGAGAGTTTGAAGTAGCATGGGATGCAATGTGGTAAAGGACTTTTCAAGTTCCTTCCCTCCTGCAGTGTTACACAGCTTTTTGTAAGCACACCTGAACTGGCCCAAACTCTTCAGAGCTTCGTGAAGCAGTAACATCCCAGCAGTTCTCCCACTACACAGTCTTGAACTCCTTTGTGTGCAGCTACCTCCCAGATGCTTCTCACCTCCTGAATACACTGGACATTTTTGTCCAGACAACATTCTCTGAAATGAACCTTCTTATTTTCTATGGGACACTGCACTTAGGTCAGTAATAGAATATCCCTTCAGTCCTGTCTAGTAGTGTGGAAACATTTCATTGCTTGCCTGAAGAGAGGCTGTAGGAGCCAGGATACAGGAGATTTGGAAGATTTATCCTAATCTACCTAATCTGAAACATAAGGAAATTGCTTAGAGCGGTTTCCCCTCATTAGCTTGGTCCCATCCCAAATTCTGGGTTGATTGCTTTCAAGCCAAGAGGGACTCCTCAAAAGTACCAGGAACACTGAGCCTGGTCTTCTCCATTTTATATGGAGGATCTCAGAAGCTTCATGATCTTTGTCCTTGCTATTTACTCACAGAGTAAGGTGTTAAAGCATTATTTGAGCCTCTCTAGAACCTCTTTCTGCCCCTGAGTTTAAGAATTTTTATTAAATTCACTTCTCAAACAAGGCATGTAGGCAACAAACAATCCAAAAGCACACAAACCATGCTCCTTTCTAACTCCTGAATAACTTAACACTTCCACTGCTACCAACTCACAGGTTACAGAGCCACATAACACACACACTGGATGGTCATGGTCAGTTACTAGGAGAAAAACAAATTAAAAACTAAAACTATTCAGGAAGACTACTTAGAGTCAAACTTTGAAACAGGGAGTCTGTTACAAAACTGAGCAAGCAGGGCACTAGAGAGACTGGGGTTGGTGCTATCATAGTACAAGTAAAAACAAACAAGTGACCAAGCCATTTTCATCCAGGGTGACATTTTTATTTGCGTCATGGCAAGAGCATCTCAAGTTTGTTGTTACTAAATCAAGAGATTTTTGGGGTGGATATCCTAATCGGTGCTGGGCCACTTCGCTGCTAATCAAGTTGTGGCAATATTCTCAAATTCACACTTCATCCACATAATGGAGAAAAGGAAGATAGGTGAAGGAGTCTTAGACCACACAGATGAGAGAGGACAGATTTCCCCCTCTGAACCCTGTGTCAAGATCCCTGCTGCTTGCTGCCAAGAGACCACGAATGAGCAGCAGTGCCTCTGTGCAGCCAGCTCCAACAGGAAGCCCGGTGACCTGCTGTTCTGCCTCCCCATGGGAGCTCTCACACACCCTTCACATCTCAGGATGAAGGTCTTCCTTGCCAAACTCCCCACATCAGAAGGGACTGGGCAAAGAAAACAAATAGGGAGGAAAAAAGCAACGGGGAAGCTTCCTGTTCTCACAGGCTGCCACCACTGCTGTTCAATTTCCCCTCACCAGCTTATGGCCGCAGGGGAGGCAGCGCACACATCCGCCTGGAGCCTGCGATGCCCCGTCAGATATTCCAATACAGCAAGTGAGGAAAGACCCAGGGGAAAAGGCTGGCAATTGAAGAGGATTTAACAGCATTTCACCTTAAGCTTGAACTCAAAACTGAGAGAACACTGATAAAGCTGTTCCTAGCAGTTGCCATAGGCACCTTGGGCTGCAGCCTCATCTACATACAGGAGAACAACAGGTCAGGCCTGGTGAGTGCTCAGATGGAAAACTAGCTGCTGAAATTAAGCTGTTGAAGGAAATGTCACTTGTGATAGGTAACAATGTTTCCACCACATTAGTACCAAGCCAATGGCCCAATTGATTTAAGAATTGTACTTAGGGAAGGACGAGCTTTTAAAAGAGGCTTCAAACCAATATCCTAACCCTTTGCGTTAGCTGAGGATCACTTTCCATAACAGAAGGGGTATAATAGCTCTAACATCCTGACCCAGTTCTGGTGTGCAATTACCTCCTACTTCCATAAACTCTCTCTCCCCCTCTCTTCCCTTCAGTGGCAGCTAAACAAGGTGTTCTTGCTCATTTTGCTTCCTGTTGAGGAACAAAATTATTCTGTGCAGCTGCCAAATTCTGCCACAGAAGTGCCAGTATTCGGCACTCTAACAAATCTCAGATATCATGTCTAATACATTTGGACATGAAAAGCACTAGAGCAATACGACATAGGCCTTGGCTATATACAAAATGAGCTGGCAAAGTCAGCACGGAACAGCCTTCTGGAAGAAGAATATGTATTCTTGATGAGTTTGTCTGTATGTAAAAGCTGTATCAGTATAGCTGTACTAGCCATTTTCCATGTTGAGACCAAGTCAAAGTACCTCAGAGCTGTTTGTCACAGCTTGGGAAATGAAGCAAGGAAGTCTTGGTTCACTGCATTTTGGGCAGACGCTTGCATTATAAAAAAAGAAATACCGTTTTGTTGGCAGGCCTAAGAGAGGGTAAAAAAACTTAATAGTCCCCAGGGAATAAGCTCTCCACACCAAAAGACCTGATTCTCATTTCATTTAGCAAGGTTACACTACGTTACACCAATGTTCCCTCATTTTCCCTTTACCATGGGATTTGTCCCTGCCATCATCCTAGCTCTGGGATAAGGAAGGGTACCCTGCCATTCCTGAATGTGCATTAGGCATCTACGGAGCAAACCTTGAATTCTGAGAATAGTCCCAAAGAGCTCTTCAGCTCCTTACAGGATGGTAACACAGATCGAGTAGAGCAACACTTCAGCAACAGAAAGCCTCTTTTTAGGCAAACTTACACGATAATTATTTAGCACACATGCTCCCCAGGTCCTATCACCACAAAAAGTCCAGCAAGGCAGCACTCTGGCAGGGCAAGTGAGGAACAAGGGGGCTGCACAACCATCCAGAGCTTTGGGTTATCATAAAGCAATCACGCAAGACCAGGATTATGAGAGAAAGAGACTCAACATGAACCCCATCTCATTTCTTCTAGTACTGCTGTCCATGCATGATGACAACAGAATGCTTAAATACTTGGGGAAAGATACAAAATAAACTCCATTCTGGAGACCTAAGCATTCCCAAATGGTCAAAGTAAGGACTTAAACCAATCACATATTTCCACTGGCAGGAATAAAAACTCCAATAATCTGGAACATCTGGATATGATTCAACCACTAGAGGGTGTAAAAACAACACAATGAAAGGTTTGCGGCCAGCAATTAACAGCATTCAGAGCCTGAAGGAACGAAAAAGGCATTCAAAGTGAAGGAGGAGTAGGATGCCACGTATCAGAATCTGACTACTGTGGTCACAGGATGAAAAGCCCTAAAAATAAGCACTGCTGTGCGACTTCTCCTTAAGAAAACTGTGGGAAAAAAAACACAGTATAAGTACTTACAGTAAAGAAGTGCAATGAAGAAGAGCATGATACACTGTCTTACCCTCACCAGCTCAAATCCAGCTCCTAATTTGAGGAAATCCAACACAATTTCTCCTGTATCTCATAATTACTTAGTTACAGGGTGAGGACCCCTATACATACTCCACTTCCTCCTTTCCCAGTGCTAAAAGGCAGATGATAGATCACGCATCACTGATTCTCCCACACCAGCCCCAGCCTGTGGCAACAGAAGTCTTCTTTTTCTGCTGCTATCAAGTTAGAAGCTCACAATCAGATTAGCTAAAAGCCTTGAAACCTCATTAGTGAAAACCAGATCTGAATTTAAGCTGCTTCAGGGACACAAGCAAGACAGAAGGACAAATACTTACTACAAATCAAAATGTTGTAGAGAGCAAGAAGAAAAAAAACAAAACAAACAAAAAACAGCCAAAAAATATTTTTAGAAGCATTTGCTAAATGAAAACACACAAGTTAAACTGCAGCTGTTTGTCCTCCAAGAAAATTCCATAAAGCTATCTGCCATCTGAAATACATACACACACTCGCTAACATTCATTACTCCCTCTCTTCACCCATATACAGCTCTCCAGGGCTGCCCAGGCTGTAATTCTCATTTCACATACTGGTTGTAGTACAGCTTCCCATGCCCATCTATGCTGTTCTGACAACCTGCTAGCAATAGCAGTTCTGGACTCTCAAATCAGAAGAGTTCTTATGCGATGAGAAAGAGGAAACCTGCGAAGTGGGATGTACTGGTAGGTACCAAAATACCTTAAAACACCCCTAAATGGGTAGGTAAAATGAAGCACCAAAATAGGGTACAGAAGGTGCTATCAGCATGGGAAAGCAAAAAGCAGATACGGACCACTTTAAGGATCCCACTGGTTCTACCTCACAGCCTAGCTTGTCTCACTTAGCCTGGACAGAGCAGGAACACAATTCTCACAGTATCCCAGTGTGTAGTATTTATTTGTGCTAGTTAGCAGTTTAATATATCCCAGCAGAGATTCTGCATAATTTCCTTCTATAGACTTGTACACACATACCAAGCACCAAAGATTTAAGCTCTTTAGTTGCTGAGGCTGCTTTATGCTGAACTTCCTTCATAAAAGCATCTCCCATTAAGCTGCTATTACACATACCCAGACCTCATCAACAGATGATGAAAATCGCTTTCTTTATATAGCAGTACCTGAGAGTATTAAAGAATTTGATTCTGGTTTTGTTATTTGCTCATTACTGAAATGCGCTGCATTATTGATTTTCCACGCATATTAATTTCCTGTTACATTGGTTCATACTCTGCTTTGCAGTGGCACTGCAGACCACTGAAAAAAACTTTGTTCTAAGAAGGGAGATTTAATGTGTGACAGTAGTATCTTACAACCATTAAATTTCATTTGTTCCAAAGCATCTCCTCCTTCTATCATACAAATTCATCAGCCAGGATTTCTCTGTCTTCTGTCAGGAGGCAAGAGAATGCTTACAGATGAAGTGTACCGAACGGTGTAATTTTTACTGCTGTAGGAGAGCATCCTGAATAAGAGCAAGGGGGAGGGGCCCTGCAGGACTTAAAAGGAATGCAAGACAAGTTCACAGATATTAGAAACAACCCAAAAGGACGTGCCATTCTCTACTCCACCAGCAAAGTAGACTCTCACAAAAACTCAGTGTTTTGCTCCCCAGATGCCAGAATTACAGCAATAAGTATAAAACAGGGTCAAGCGTGTACTGGCACTGAACATCTACATTCATTAACACTGAGGAGATATAGTGGGAGTTTAGGACAGGGATTCTAAGCTGTGACACGTCTAAGAATCAAGAATTTCCTGAGCTGGTGGTAATGTGGATGATATTTAATCCCTTACCAGGCACCTTGCAACATACTGCTGGAAGCCATAAAAACTCGTTCAATTAATCACATCTCCACAAACAATCCACAGTAGAACAAAACTATTTCCACTCTATAACATGACAGCCAGGAAGCTGTCAGACAAAACACTCCTAAGTGTACAGAGACGCACGGACATATGCATTTACTGCAATCAGACACTTACTTGATTGTCTCTTGCTGGATATCCATGATAACCTGAAGTCAGAGGCTCGTTCTGCAAGACAAGAAAACAAAGAGCAAATGAAGGGGTTACAAGGAATAGAAAGCAAGGAAATATAGGCCTGTCTTAACTCAGCCAAAGTCAAGAACCTGCATGAAATGGGGGTAGAATGAGCTAAAGTATTCTGCCAACTTCTTTTTTCCCACGTAAGCCAATACACCCAAAATTTATTTTCAACTGCATCTGCCAAACTGTAGAAGAAAAAATGTCAAAGCCACAAAATAAGCATAAACTAATCCTACTCTACCCTCTGTAATATCAGTTATGTATAATGTTGGTCCTTTCCCAAAAATTTTTGATATGTAAACACGTTTACTATCATGAAAATTGAACAAAACTGAACATAAAATTACAGAAGCTATTGTGCGCCTCGTCCAGTCTTGAAGAAATGTTTCTCTAAAAATTAGCTGTAAATGTGCCATTTTTTTTCCTCTTCAAAACTGTATTAATAGTTTAATATGAACTTAAAAAGCAGTCAATGTAACTTCAAATACCCCAGTAAGCCTGTGCAATACCTCAACACTCCCAACAGGAAATCAATCCTCTAGGCCGTATTTCTTCAGCCCAGAAGGGACTCTGAGCCTACACATTTTGTGTTATTGGTAGCTCTGTCATCCTGCTCTGCAGGAATATAGGAACCTCCAACACTTCTGGAATTTCTCCGTGAAATTCCCAGACCCATCTCTATTCTAGCAGTGCAGTGGGGTTTAAGATAACATAATACTTCCTAAATATTTATTTCTGTCTCTTAATTTATTTTTGGTTCCTCTCCCTCCAACACATCCTCTTTGAAATGGGGAAAGGGCACTCACGTGCCTCTATCTTTCTGTCTGGGCAGAGGATAAACTATACTAGACAAAGTCTATATCTATTCCACCCTGGTACTCCTGTGCATTCACAAGCAACTCCCAGCAGAATGCTAGGAGGAGCAGGAGGAGGAGGAGGAAAGGAAACAGCCAACCTCCACAATCACTTTTTAATTCTATCTCCCATTATGACTTATGCGGAGGAACTCTTTAGTCAGCCCTGCACTTTCTCCAGCAGCTCTTGGGGAAGGAGAGGAGATAGAGAGAAGCCCTGACAAAACACAGCAAAACAATCTCAAATTGTCAAAACCAAATACATTATGGGCATGAAGCTGACTGAGATGAACAACCACTGTCAGGAAAGAGGTTTTGTTCAGATGTCTTAGGTTTTGTGCTGGGACATATGAGTGAAAGGCCTGCTCCCACCATAGAGAGGTCCACCACCCTACACAGGGCCTGTGGCCACTGGCACAATTTCACAGCTTACACAAAACGCTTTAACACAATTCCTGCTGCAAAGCAAGGTGCTAGTATTTCAGCACAGAGACTAGCAATGCTATTTAAAGTTTGTATCCATCCTCCCCCTCATCCACTTTACCTCAAGCCTGCCCAGGGGATTGATTCTCTGTGGAAAACTGCCAGGAAACATTCACCCTCTCCTCAAGCTCTCAGGCTACAGTAGCATGCACAGTATGAAAGCTTCAAGGACAAAAAAACTTCTGGCAGCCAATTTTTGGGGATTAACAGTAATTAATTAGGCTGGCCACCGTGTGAGCACATTCTTCTCAAATACTAACAGCCAGAAAGCAGGTTAAGTACAAACCTCCACAAACGATTCAGAAACAGATGGAAAGACAGAGAAGTTGGAAGAAGCAAACGGAGACCATCAACTACAACACCACCCAAAGCTTTTGGGTTTTAACTGTGAACTTAAGTAAGAACAAACAACACCACGATGAAAATGCAGCTAGTCTTTTTCTCCCCCAACGTAAGTACACCTTATAAGCACTGTGATTGTTTATCCCACTAACTCCAGTTTACCAATGTATGTCTAAATACCATAAACATCCACCCTGTATGAGGAGAGATGGTCTTCTCCTGAAAGACTATTCCAGGCATGCTTTTAACAGTACTTATACACACACCTGCAAGGTCAGTATCTCAGACAAGCTCCTGTGCAAGTCTCTCTCAACACCCTGAAAACCAGAAAGATTTCCACACAGAGAATAAGGAATTAAGGGACGAGTTGCCCTTACCTATACTAAAGATAATGGCAATGAATGCAAGCTGAAAGTTACAATAAAGAAAGGAAAACAAAACTGTTATTTTCAGGATGATGTTCTCCACATAAGGGACTAATAAGAGGGACTGTCATCCCGAGGCTATGGCAGAAAGGAGACAGAACTGAACTTTGTGGGATTTCCTGAAATCAAAGAACCTGGGTGCCAAGAAACCACATCTAGAAACAGAACAGTTTTGAAAGTAGAAGCAAATCACTAAAGTGAAGAGACAGATGATTACAGAGATCTGAGGACAGTCCACAATAAGTAAGAAGCCAGAAAGAAACAAGAAAAATTGAATGGAGGAGAAAATGCCACACTCTCCGCAATCTCCACTTTGCTTTTTGGAAGACAAACCTCACAGAACGCTGACTGAAAATGTCTGAGGGATATGGTTGCATCAGGAGGTAAAAGAAGAGGTGAAAGAGGGTTACATTAGTGAGAGTTCCGAGACAGCAGAGGTTAGAAGGAGGGCAGCAGCTGGAGCATTAAGGTCACAAAAAGGCCAAAGATATCTCTTTGCCTTTCATACAGCAATGCTACCACCAAAGTACTGGACTCTTTGCAAAAACCCCGCTGTGCGTATCATTGCTCTAATTGAACTCAACTCTCCAAGAGAAGGCCGGAAGCGCCTAGGGAAACCATCTCCTGCCAATAATCTCCAGTGCTGGCAATTTTACAGGTCACTAATGGTGAATCTGGGGCCTGCTGCATGATTATTCCATACAGAGCTTGCTTTTGTTGAAAACTAAACAGAGCAAGAAGCGAAAGCGTTAAACTCCTGCAACTGGAACAGCACAGTCCAACAACATCCAGGCAGAAAAACCCTGCTAGTAGGCAACCTAAGGCAGCAGAGGCTGGGGTTATAGCTCAATCTCCTCCTCTGACTGCACAAAACAAAACTAATCTCACAAAACGGAAGTGAAAAAGAGAGAGGGAAGGTTTGACACAGCTAAGTACCCACCACAAACGTAGAGGAACCCTGCCTTCTGGCAGCGACCTGATGGGAGAGGGAATCCCCAGATAACTCCATCTCTTTTGCACAGCTCCCGCCTGCCAATTACATTCTCTTCTGATGCCAACATGCAACCAGACATTCATAAAGAAATTGAGTTAGGTAGCACTAGCCTGCAAAATCAAATCAAACTGCCACTGGGATGTTTCATTACTTTGTTTTCCACTGAAAGCCATTTCTCAGGCACTTGCAATTTGCTTTAGAGTAGGGAGAATAAAACTAGAAGCTAATACCATAAATCAGCTTTCTGCAACACATACTGGGATTTTATTCAAACCATGTGGATGATCTCACACATGGGCTTCCACACTCCCATAGGATGTGTGACCATTGCGGCTGTACCCCAGCAACAGCCTCTGTACAGGCCAATTAGATTTGACAGGATAAAAGTCACAACTCAGTCAAATCCACTAAATCTTTACCACCCCTTTATTTCATAATTTTTACATTCTTTCTTTTCCCAGCCTTGCTAACACAAGACCTTTTCCACTGGCACTTGCAATAGTAAGGTCTGCCACAAACTGCAAGTCACAGGTACCGCCTCAGGTCAGAAGATAAACTCAGCACAGTCATTTGCAGATGACTGAGGCTCAAAGTAGATTCTCCTGTGCGAGTAGAACAGCCAGGCTTTGGAGTTTTTGATACCTCCACACTCAACAAATTCTAAGATCTGCTGAATTAGATCATCTTAAAAACATAAGGAGCTGCCAACTAGATGCCTTTAAGAAGTGATCATCTCTGCAGGTGGCACTAACTTATGAAAGGTCTCAAAGAACTGGGATAAAGTTATTCCTCTAGGGAAAATGTCACAGCTGTAATACATAAATGAAGGTCTGAAAGTCCTTCTACCCTTTATCTTAAAATTAAAACTACGTTTTATCTTAAAAATGCAATAATCCTATTTTTGGACTCACCTGACACCAGAATGAATCAATTTTACATCACAACTTGCCATTTTGCCAGATGCAACAATCACGGAGGCCTATCAACAACTGTTTCCTGACAGCCAAATTAAACCTAAAGTCTGCTGATTAAAACTTTGCTCGTAGGAACTGTTAGCTTAGTGCGTTCATCCACATTTCCCCCAGCCAGAAAATCAACTCCTGCTGAATCCAAGCTTCAGCTTGAATTGCTGAGTCCTTTCCATTGCAAAGATAATCTCAGAAACATAACCAAGCAATCTCTTTCCCTGGATCTGCCAAATTCCTGCTTTCCTGACAATGCCAGGAAAAGTGAAGTTAATGTAGTACTTTCAAGTTCCATAACCACCTGCTGGGTTCTGAACAGCAGCAGCAAAACTCACAGGAACAGCTCATCTGTCGCTTCTCTGGCTACCCCCAAGAGCTATGGGTGAGGCAGCAGCCTGGTGACTTGGAAAGAAGTGACAAGGGAGAGTCCATGCACCAGAAAGCCAGAAACCCTTGGACTACACAGAGCAGTGAAAAAAGGGCAACAAGAAATTACTTGTTCCTCCCGAAAGCAAAATAGGATTTTGAAGTGATGAGATAGCACAAGCTACGCATTTATCAGAGACTTGTACTAGACAAACAGAAGCCGCTTTTTTAGAGCGCAGTGAATAAGATGGTCACAATAAGAAGGGGGGGAAAAAAAAGGGGGGGGAGGGGGTTGTTGAAAACACTGGCTACGAAGCTATTAATCTGAAAGTGACAGTTGAGAAAAAGTAAAGATCATGAGCCAGACAGAAATCCCAGTGCTGTTCATCACAGCCCAGTGGTTTCACTATCTTTTTTGTTTTACTTCTTGCATACAGGAAAGACAGAAACCCTGTGCTGGGGAAAGGCAGGGTGGGTGGGGGGATTGCCTTGAAAAAGGCTTTTTCGTATTTAACCGTGGCAGAGCACTGCTAAAACTTTAAATGCCTTGATCTTAGCATCAGTTGCTAAGAAAACAGGCAATTCTTTATCAGACCCTTACTTGCACAAATTATTGCATATAAACAAAAAGGAAATAACCATTTCTTTGTCCAAGTGTATCTGATGCATTCTGTCTGTCTTCTCAATTGTGTGTGCTGTCTCCTACCCCAAATAGTCTTTGGATAAAATTAATAGGGAAAGTAGGATCTAAGGGTGAATCACCAATTATTAACGAATAACTGAACTTAGTAGTTTTTAAATAGATCTTAATGTCACCCTTCTCCTTCAATACTTACCCTAATCTGATACACAGCTCTTGCTAATCACTCTGCAGCATCAATATCTGTGTCTATAGTATGGGACGCTTCCCTTCAGCTGTCTTCACTTTCAATTAAACTTGCTTCCTGGCTTTGGCTGTTTTCCACATGTGCAGACGTCATTCTAGCAAAGATCTTCCACTTCCTTGTTTCATTGTTAGTGCCCTGACATCAACAACCTGTACAATTTGCTGGATGCAAGTAGCAGGACTTGCATTTTACGTTTCACCCACTTATCACCCACCCACCTCACTACTCCCTCCTTTTTTTTAAGTGTATTTGGGGACTACAAGCCTGAGGTTTTGATAAAAGCCACCACAAGTAGTACACTGCACACAGCTGCCCTTGATGGCTGGGAAGAATGCTGGCTAGACCAGCCGCGGCTTCCGATACCCACCCCAAAGACTGAGGCCACTTCTTGAGGGAGGGAAAAGCAGGGCTGCAGCTGCCCAGTGCTTGTGGGGGCCTGATGCCGGTGGCTGTGCCCATGGGAGCAGAGAAGCGCCCATGAGCTCCCCGCTCTGCAGCCCAGTAGAGGCCAGGACAGAGGCTCATCCGGCCCCTCTTCCTTCCTGGAATTCTGGCCCTGTTGCTGCAGCGACAGCAGTCTCTGGCCTAGGCCCGACCCCCCCACCCTGCTCCAAGCTTCCCCATATCCTAAAAATACCAAGTCTTCTGCAGGAGCCAATACGATGCAGGACAGATAGGGCAGGAGAGCTCCCGTGCTGCCATGTCCCCAGTGACTCAGAAGGATCCAGAGAATGCAGCTCCCACCTGCAGCCCCTCATCCACTCCAACCCCACAGCATAAGGGAGTCCTTGTCCTGGGTGTCCACTCCAGCCTTACAGCTCCACAAAGCTGGACACCCAGCTCTGTAGCAGGGACATGATACCCACGGCCCCAGGGAGCCCGCAGCCCGCTGTGGGACCGCAGGTCTTCTGCCCGGCCATCGGGAAGGGGCAGGACCCCAACAGAGCCTGGCTGGAGGGGGGCCAGGCTTGCCAGAGGCTCCCCGTGCAGGAAGCCCAGCAACATAGTAAAGACAAAAAAGGAAAGTGATGTCAGATTAATAAAAATAGTCTCCCGGTCTGACCAGAGTTTGAACAGTCTGGAGCAGTCAGCTAGGGAAGCCCACAAGGTGGTCAGATAGAACACGGCAACTTTGGGATGGCAACACCCCCGTTGAACAGAGCCCCAGTGATGCCACCCAAACGTGTCAGTGCAATTTTCTGTATTGTGAAATACGTATTTTCTTAACTCCAATCTTCTGCCACTTCTTTTCTGTGAAACCGTATGTACACAATAGGAAGAACAATTGATTGGCATAGCAGGAGCTGCAGAATGGAATACAGATAAATACACATCTAACCAAACCTCACAGAAAAGTTTAAATACTTTCAGGTCTGTTAAAATATTCATGATGCAACAAGTTTACAAATGCATACTCAGCTTTAAGCTGACACTGCCCATATGGAGTTACAGTAGAGATGTCTAATGCTGCAGAGAAGAGAGATTTTCATACACAAAAAGCACTTCCACAGCTAAAATTGAAGTATTTTACACATATTTTTAATAACAATGCTGATTCTTCCCCGGCTTCTTTTTTTCTTTCTAAATAATGGAAGTAGCTCTCTGGTCAGAAGCAGCCTTTCCCCCAGCTAGGTTTTTCATTTTCCAGATTAGCCAATGGACGTTTTCAGCTACTCAAATAGATGAGATTTCATTAATTTAGTGTAATTTAAATGTGAAAAACACACTTTCTTTGGACTATGTATGGTAGCATCCTCATCCTGCTCCAGGCATAAAGAAAATACAGTCTGACTCTGCTGGTCCATGACCTGCAGTGGCAACAATAGATCCAGTGCAAGTTAAAGCCCGTGGGAATGCTGTGCACTGTGTGACGTCTATGATCCAGCAAATCCAAGGACACTCTGCATGCACAGAAGTCAATAGCACAAAATATTGATTTCCGTCCTCTTTTACTAAGCAGAAGCATTTTGAAATGGCAGTTCATCTTAATTTATACTCAACAGAAACAGGAGAGGGCTCATAACAAAGCTCTAAAATCCAGCACTGGGGCACCTTTGTATGCCATAATTGTTACATGGGGCTGAGAAAGCATATCACACAAAATTCACACTAAGCCAACTCATTACAGGGAAACATGCTCACGGCATGAAAACCTGGCCTGCTGGAACATGATGACTACAAGCTTTCACAGGGTGAAGAGGACTACAGAGCTCTGCCTCAGTAGACAGCTTCACTGTTCTGTTTCCTTAAAAAACAGGATGGAGAATACAGGAGAGAACAGGATGAGGGAGATGACACCATGGATCCAGAAGGGAAGTCAGTTGATCACAAGCTTCTTGGCTGATTTTACAAATATTCACAGGCTGTTGCTCAAAGGCTAAAAAGAAACAAGAGTACTCCTACTTTGCAAACAAAATTATAGTTGTCATATTACCTTCAGAAGAAAAAAGCTGAAGTCAATTTGTCAGCTGGGTGTGAAGAGGCTGTGATATAAAATTAAATCTGTATTGCTCTAAGGGAAATTGGCACAAAAAAGAGATAGAGGCTCAACAGCACAGGACTCTGACAAAATCATACTGTATACTAAGTGCTGCAGGCAAATAGGTGCAATAGAAATTTTCTGTGCCCTGGACACACTGGCCTGATTGCATAAGCTGCCCTACATAGTTACAGAAATTATTTTCCCAGGTTCACATTACAAAAAACCATCTTCCCTTTCCCCAAAGACATAAATTGTTCAAGCAGTCTAGTCAAATGCAGTTTCATCTCCGGAAAACTGCAAGTGCTCACAGCCAGCTTGAGAAAGAAGTGAGGTGGACAAGCTCATAGGCTGGAGCTGTAATGGCAAGGGTTTAAAAATCCTGGAGGAGGG